>NC_068942.1:13587627-13680127 GCF_026419915.1 Harpia harpyja | reverse complement strand
AGAATTCTAGGCAGAGTCTGGCGCTGGAGTTGGCTGTCATGTCCAAGTCTGTCAGCTTTTTTTGTTTGAAACAGCAAGGGTAAGATGAACTGCAGGGTAAGATGGGCTGTTTTTGAATACGATAGTCCAGTTATGATACCACTTCTTTTTTCCTTTTCTTTGGTTTTCTTCCTTTCCTCCCTCCCCTCCCCCTCCCCCTTTCTGTTCTTTTTTGGCATTAACGTTAAAGTTTGGCATAATCTTTCATTTATATGAAGATGTGTTACCTTGCTGGACCAGTTCCTTAAATAATTCAATATAAACACTAAAATTTAACAGGAATAAAATAGTCCATCTTGCCTTCATTCCATTTTACCCAGGAGAATTAAAAGCAAGCATAGTGACAAATTAACAAAAGTGATTGCTTTGGTACAGTGGTATAGTGGATATTATAAAACTGTTTCTCTGAAAACAAGTTTCCGGATACTTCTAAAAGATCTTACGTAAAGTTGTTACAATGAAGCTTGAAATTGTTTATTTGACATCATTAGAAATTTCATTCCATTCAATTACAATGTTATGGAAAAAAATCCATACATGCTCATTTATAATAAATATTTGTGGTTGTAAATTACATTGAATTTCATTTTTTCCTATTTTTAGTAATTAGGCACAAGAGGAGTTTATGTGCTTCAATTTGTCTCATTAGACTCTAAATTAGCATTAATAATTATGCAAATTACTATACAGTGTCTGTATCCCCCTCCATTCTTTAGTGCCATGAGCAGGCAACTCCAGCAATGCATTATAATTTATCTTTATCTAGTTTATGCATAGCAGTCTAATATTTTCATTGCTGCTCTATCAAATTAAGTGTGTGGCATAACCACCCATGTTTATCTGAAATTGTGGGGCTAACTATAGAGATGGGAGATGTTAATTTTTTTATCTAAGCAGTCAATAAACAACCCTTTATAGCAATACAAATGGCAAAAGTCAAAAGCGTATTTATAATAGATTTCAGATTTTCTATTTCAGGTATGAAATATTTTATTTCATATCTGCTCATTTCATCAATACCTTTATTTACTCAAGTGATTTTTTACAAAATACTTAAGTAGTATTTATTTAGTGCTTTGAAGATAAAGAACTGTATAAGTGCTTCAATACTGGTATTAACTTAGAGGCTCAGTCCAGCCAGGATTTTCTTCCGGAAAGCCAGTTCAAGTAACTGCTTTTTTCATATTGCTATATATGTATATTTATAAATTTTAAAAAGGCACTGATCATTGAGTCTCCCATTACTATCTTTTGATTCCCACAGCTCCAAAAAGATCTGTCTTTATAAGTGTAATCAGTTCTTATTTTTCATTTCAGTTGTGTGTGTTTGTACAAGCAGTACATGTAAGCCTGTAGCTTAAAGATTTTTTTGCACAGTGATTCCATCTCCCCACTGTGGCAAAAAGTGCTGAACACTTACTAATTGTTTACTGTGCATTGGTTTCACCTTTCTCCCCTGGTTTTCATTAGGTTCTGAGCTCATGCCCAAAGCCCTCTCCACCAGGATAGTGGGAGGCATTTGGTGGTTTTTCACACTTATCATCATTTCCTCGTACACTGCTAACCTAGCCGCCTTTCTGACAGTGGAACGTATGGAATCCCCTATTGATTCTGCTGATGATTTGGCCAAACAGACAAAGATAGAGTATGGGGCAGTTGAAGATGGTGCAACCATGACTTTCTTCAAGGTAAGTTTTATATTCTGTTTGAAAAGATGCTATATCCCAATTGTGGGGGGAAAGCTTGTGCACCTTGCTGAGAAGCATCAGATATGATTCCCACTGCTATCAAAAGCAACTGAAAATCACTTTTTTGAGGATTTGCAAGGTAGCAAATTAATCAAATGCAAAATCTCTCATGGGAAAAAAAGGCAATTTCTCTGACAATTTTTGCTTGAAGTATTGAATTTAAGCAGTGGAGTAGGTGAAGAAACCTGAACACTTTGTTCAGACAGATCTCCTATAGTCATGTACAAGAATTAAGTTTGTCGGATTAAGAGTTACAGTATCAGTTCAATAGCATTATACTTAATTGTAGTCTTTTTTCAAGCAACCAGACTACACTAAGGATATTAGTGGCTGGACTGAGAAAAACCTTTTGGACTTCGTATTTTTGAGAAACTTTTGAATGAAATTTGGGGTCCATATAAAAACCTCAGATTCTTCCAGTTTTTCTATTCCTTTTAACCTGTTACTAAGATAATTCAATTTGAAATATAGTGAAATATGCTGCGTTTAAGTGGGCTTAAATTAGTGAGAAGTATGCATGAAGGGAGAGAAGATAGTTTGTTCTCTAACTCTTTGTATTTGATAGCAGAGAGGTGTCTCAGATCTTCCAAAGAGAGAGGTGTTTAACAATATTTGTCTGATCTTTGGTACATTTTGAAGACTTTTAGCTAGTATATTCTGTTTTTATAAGTTATTATGCTGTCACCTAAAGCTTTGTGGTGTCTCTTATATTGGCATTTGAAAATGGACAAATTGAGGTCCAAGGTAACTTGTAAACTGGTGCAGAAATTGAAGAATGTGTGTTCAGTTCCTCTCATTGGATTCAGAGAGTGTAAAATTAGTTTAGATATCAAGGCTAAATTGTCACTATTTAATCTTATGACCTTAAAGCCAATCGAAGTGTATACATACTTTTAATTTTTAAAAATAATTCTAGGGCTTTCACCTTCTGCTTGGAAATAAAAATCAATTCAACTTCAGTATCTTGGAATGTTTTAGGCTGCTTAACTTATAGCACACATTGGGAAGGCTCTGAGTATTTTCACCAGAATACTTGTTGGAAAAGGAGCTGATGAAGTTAATAGAAGTAACTAATCAATTAGAGGTCTCTTGATGTCAGGAAATATATGAAGCAGTTAAAAGAAACAACACTGAAAGTTTAAAGACTGAGGTTTTTAGAAGTCAAAATGATTTTCGTCTCAGGGCATAAAGAGACAACACAAGGTATATATTGAGTTACCAGAAAACACTACAGGGCTTTAATTTCTTTTTTGTCTGGCAGAAAACTTTGAAGTTGTTCTAGTTCAGATTCGAATTGTGGACTCTAAAATATTAGGAAGCAAGTTTAAATTAGCAGTGTCTTTCCTTCTAGTTGCAAGAAGCACTTTTCTCTGCATCTTAATTTTTAGTTTTCTTTCTCCCCACCCTTAGTTTTCTCTCTTATTCACTCTTTTTCTTTTGTTGTATGTGCGTAATCTGTGGGGTTTTTAAGCGCACAGAGACTATTTCTATTTCTCTGGATGTTTTTCTCCTCTGTGTGTTAATATACTGCTCCCTTTTCTGCACAATTCTTTCTCTCTGCTCTCTTTCTTCTTCTGTTTCTATTTATCTAGATGTACTTTGTGTTTATCTAGTATATTGTACTCAAGAACTAGAGAGGACCTACTTCTAATGAAATAGCAATTGTACATCCTGCATAGAAGATTTTTGTTTGCAGTTAAAATAACCTAGACTTATACACAACAGAGTTATGGTGTCAGATCACATAATTTGGTGTTGCTTTTAGTACATTAACAAGTTCTCCTTCTTCACTATGAATGAAAACGAGAAATCAGAACAAAACATAGGATTTCTTTATTCAGCTGATACATTTAATGTCAAATTAAGGTTTATTCTGTTGAACAAATGTATTTTCTGGGCTTTATGTGTGAACAGATCATGGTTAGTAAGTATTTTGTGACATGAAAATGCACTGATAGTTACGAATTTCTGTTCCAGCTAGCAACCAAATGATTCCAAATGTTTTTCTGATGTTTACTATCTTATCTAGTAGTATGTAAATTAATTGGTATTATTTACCTAATGAAGTTGATCCAAACCTAAGCACTAGAAGTAGCTACAACTGTTCTTGTAGTTCAGGCAATAAGTGAAAATCAGGCTCAAAAAGAAAACTAAATGGAAACTATACAACCTCATTTGATTCATTCAGTGTCTGAAGCAACTTCCAGGTGGAAATTAGTTTGCTTGACGTAAATGCTATTCACTAGAGCTACCTGTGTAAAGAATACAATCTAATTAAATACATATTCCATGAAAGATAAACTAAAACATTTGTATACAGTCTATCTGTTAGTGTAAACTTTCTGGTAAAATTAGGTGGTTTTACCTAATGAGGCTGAGTTATCAGAAAACAGAATACTATAGTTCTGGTCAACACGGTATATCTGTATTTGTGTGTTTTCAAAATATACTTCTATTTTGTATAAGCAAATTGTTTCAGGAATATAATTTCCTTACATGAAGAAAATGAAAATGCGAGAAAATATTTTAAAATAAGAGTGTAAGTGGAATTGCCTTAAAAGGTACTACTAGAGTTGAACAGCTCATATATACTACTACTAAATAATAATATAAAAAACAGTTAAAAACAGGAAACTGATAAAGGAAGACAAAAACTATCAGAAAAATATCTTAAGTGACAGAAGTAACACTGGAGGTAGATAATATAGGAAAGTATAGATAGTATAGAAAAGACAGAGGAGTTGTGTACGTTTCCTGCATTGTGTGTAAAAAAACAGGATAAATATTCACATTTGAAATTCCTTTCAGAATACTTTCTGTTTTATCAGTAAGCTAAAGGAGGGGCTTAAATGGTATATATTATATTCTCTGATATATAGACAAGTGAACGTCAAGTAGGAAGTAACACTGCCTTTTTATATGGCATTAGGGAAACTACTAGTGAACTATTGTGTCCTGTTCTGGTGATCACACTTTGAAAATATGTTTAAAATTGGAAAGAGTTCATTAAAGATGAAAGAATGACTGTAGGTTTGGAAATAAGCGTTGTAGTTAGAGGTTAAAGAAGATTGGTCTGTTTAATCTGCTGAAGAGGTTAAGAGGTGACTTGATCATGGTCTGTAAGTGCCTTAATGGGAATGAGACTTTTGACAGTAGATGACTGTTTAATCTAGCAGAAAAAGGTATAATGAGATCTAATGTTTCAAAGCTGAAGTTAGGCAGATTCAGACTAGAAATAAGGTGCATATATTTAAGAGTGAGAGTAATTAACCACTGGTATAACTTGTCTAGGAGTGGGCTGGATTCATCCATCACATGCAGCCGTTGTGAGGAAAATAGATACAGCATAGCTCAAACATGTTATGCTTTTGATTTAATGGCTACTCAATGAAATAGATAGCCTTCATTATACAGGAGCTCAGATTAGATTTTAGTAGTCCCCTCCTACTTAAAAAATCTATGAGAGTATGAGTTCTGGGGGGGGTTGCACAAAGATGATTGAGAGGATAAATTTATCATCTATGTATGTTTTTCCTTAGCTGCTTTGTCTTGTTTTAATGAGAGTGGATTGAGTAAAACAGTGGCATTAAGCTGCAACAAGAAGTGAAGGCACCAGATGGTTTCCTAATGTTAAATAAAATTATCATATCTTGGTAATAGTTATTAGTTCCAATCACAGTGAGGCTCGGTGGCTGCCCATGAGACTGACAGTAATTTCTGCATAAATTATCTATATAGCAGTCCATTGAATTCTTTCTTAAAAAAACTTTGGAAGCTGGCCAAAGCTGTGCTAAAACAAAAGAACGTTTTTTGGAGAACATAAATGGGAATCAGACAAACAAAGTGCTAGATTAAAACCTGCTAAAGTTAAAATCTTGGAGAGGGAAAGCACAGGGAATATAGGTTGAAAATGCTCTTACCCTTGTGAGTCAAATATCCCTGTGAAATAGCTTCGATGAAAAAGGAGAATGTTGTCTCCAGAGGTTTATTAGGTCCTCCAGATCATTGTATGCCTCCTCATGCTCTGAGAAACACGACATTACAACTCCTTTTAGAAGCCAGAAAGTGAAGGAAATTTTCAGTGCTCTCTCCTCTTAAGATCTACTTATCTTGTCTGAGCATGGAAAGGAAGTAGTTTTACAAATCTGTTACATGCCTGGTGGGTCTGGTGGGCCATTTCATTGGGCACAACAAAGAAAACCTTAGTATTATCCAAGAATTAGAAGGAAAGAAATGTGAAAGTAAATTCTAAGCCATATCTGCTGCTAGGCTTGTAGTTTCCACTCAAATTGTGGAGTTTTTCTTAGTTACGAACTTCTCTTCCTTTCTCTTGGGTGCTTTTCTCATTATTGACCATTTTCAAGTTTCAGAAGCCTATCTTCCTTCCTGTTTGGAATAAAATAAAAAGCATTTATTATTTTCATGAAAGGTACTTATCTCACACTAACTGTTCTTGGATAAAAATCTCAGATTTTTCATTGCCTTTGATTTCTCTGGTCTCTCAGTCTATGTTTCTCAAAATCTCAGTGTCTGTTTTCTTGCTGAATGACAGTTCTGAAATTGAGAACAACAATGTTAATTCCGCCCTGCTTCTAATTGTAATGACAGTTCTGAAATTGAGAACAACAATGTTAATTCCGCCCTGCTTCTAATTGTACCACAGTTCTCCATCCTCACACACAAACTACAACAGCACATATGCTTATATGTGGTCTACAATTTTAAGATTTTTTTTTCTGAAGTCACTGTGTACCTTTGTTTTTCTTATAATTTTTCATATCTGTACCTTTCAATGTCAGAATTTTTTTCTTTCTATGTTTTTGTACAGTACCATGCACAATAGAACTTTTCTCAGTTATGGTTACTAGGCATTTGCATACCAAATAGTAAAAAACAAAGTAATTTTTCGTTCTCTAACAGCAGATTAGTGTCATTACTTCCATACCAAAAATTAAAGGTCTTCTCAGCTCTTTGTGAGAGTTGTATATTTTATATCCTTGTTTTGCTGATAAGGAAGCTGAAGCACTAAAAGGGAATGCATCTTTTTCAAGATCACTTGGTGAAAGGCAGATAGGGGACTAATTCAGGAAAGCTGACTCACACACCTTAGAATTATCTGATAGACTATTCTATTTATCATTTACATGTGACAGTTTCTTTCCTTTTCTTCTTCAGGACCCATTTTTATAGTCCTGCTCTACTTTCCTACAACATCTTCCATTGCTTCCTGCACTGCTTTTTCTCGACAAAGATCCCTGCTGCTGACCCTTTTCAGTTCCCCCGGCCTTGTTTTCTTACACTAGCCATTTTGTTACCATCTCTCTCAGGAAATTTGGGGGGGCAACAATTCATCGCTTGTGTGTCTATCTTCCTCTTCCAAATTCTCAGCCTATTGTGAAAGGAAATAGCATGAAGCTCTACCTATACATTGCAAAATCTCAGAAATAGTGTCTCCAGGCTGAAAGGAGGAGCTGTAGGGGAATTTTCCCACTGCTTACAACTGGAGTACAAGTGACAGATCCCCTGACATAAATGAAAGAATAGCAGCAAGAATAAAGGTATGAATGCCATGCATTTGTCATGAATGATGTTGGCATTGACATGCATAAAGCCAGTATAACTTCAGTGGGTTTTTCAAACCTGTGTTTGAACATTGTAATAGATAAATGACATTTATATGTTTAACAAATAAGTATGCATATACAAGCAATGGGCATATACACACATAGAACCTTTAGCTGAATGCTGCAAATAAAACATTATGAAGTTCAGCAGTGCATGTCAGTTATTTGGTGGAATTGTTGCAAGTCAAAGATGAAAGAAACAACACTTCTGAGCTTCTCAAATATTCACTGACTGACAGTGACTAATGGAAAACAATTTTTTGAGTCCGAGCCTCCATGTGCTGATCTGGATAATGCTTAAAAAGTAATTGGTAGCAGATACCACAGATACATGTTCAGTTTGCTTTAAAATTATTTTGCTTTATAGATAAGTTGCATTTGAATGTAACAAATAGAGACTTGTTCTTCTGCATAAAAACACATGTGGCACTTTTGGCTAAAAAGGGAATTGAATATAAATACCATGTATTCTTTTTTTCTTCTTCTTTTTGATTGTCATGGTTTGGGCCTATCTGCTAGAAACACATACAGTTGAAATGCATTATTTCCCTTTTCCCATGGTTATTCCCTCTTTGTAGGAACACCTACTCAGTTAACCACTACTTCTCTGAATGTACAAAAAAAGCAGGCACAGTTGCAAACCTGTAAAGCAAGGTCTGTGGTGGCGCCATACACTTACGAGAACTGAATCTGCAATGACAGAGTCTGTGAGAATGAGATATAGGCTTTGTCCAGAGACCTCAAAACACCTCTGCCTCACTGGGTTCTACTTATTTCCTTAAAAGATCAAAGAAGCTAGGAAGAGGTAGGTAGGTTAGATGATGCATTAACACAGATTATAACAAGAGCAGCAGTGCATTTGAATTCTAAATAGAAGAAATTCAGATAAATTTGGTACCATTAAGTTTTTTGTGGTGTGCTGTCTTTCTTTTGAATCAGAGGGCAGAAAGCAGAACTAATTCATATAAAAGGCCTCATTCCAACCAAGTCTCCAGGTACTGGGACAAAGTGATTGAAATGGTTTTATGATGTCTTGACCCTTCCTCCTTCTCTGGGGTTGTCAGAGCCATTACTGTTCCTGCAGTAAATAAGAGCATATGTTTGGCTGCCTGTTGCATCTCAGTGCTGAGGCATGAAACTAAAAATAGATGGAATGTGGTAGAAATCCACTACCTTTCCACCCTTGCCTTTGTCCATGCCCGTGGCTTTTCCCTTCCCTTTCCCCATTCCTCATTCCTTATACCCTTTTCCCCTGTTCCTACATTATGGGCTGAAAAAGATGAACACAAGGACTAGTCAACTTTTCATTTCTGCAAAGATTTATACTGCATTATGCCATATATCCAGATAGTATGCACTCTTAATAAGCTGCTTGATAGCATGCTGTATTCATGAATAATTATGCTCCAAAATCACAAGATTCATATTTATCATTTACACCTGCATCTAGCTACAGCTCTTAGAAACTGATGAAACACATACAAATGCTTTTCGTGGTCCTCTCAAAGAAATATACATAACTTTCCAGTGAAAACAAGATTAGTCATTCACAACAATTAAAATATTGAATTAAATAGTTAACATATGAAATGGGTCCCCACTAGTTATCTTTGAAAGAAAGTCAAAGAGAGACATCAAAAATAAATTAAAAGTTGGCAATAGGAAAAGTCATCTTTGCCTTTGGAACAATTAATATTTTCCACAGCTCAGCATCTGTTTCTGCCTTACCTTAAATATTCATAGGGGAAAAAGTTTTATGCTGATCTCCCCACAGACCTCGCAGGTGGGCCAAACTATGTAACTTATGGTCCCATCTGGTTTTTCTGTTTCATAAGTATTTCTCAGTGTGAATATAATGTAGAGCTAAAACGAACATACCAGCAAGAAGCTGACATTTGTATTATTTTTCAGAATTGCATCTGACAACAATATGCATTAATTAGTGCACATGCATTAATGATCCATACTGTATGTACATGATGGGGTTTGTCTGAATAAAGCTGGTCTTTCTCAGTGTATAAGGTGTGGTAAAATATAGCAAGATCTAATTGCCACTTGGATAGAAATATAGGATACAAGAGATCAGAGCCCGGGGCAGGGTAGGAAAATACTAATAAACTGTTCATTTGTCTGTACAAAATCAAGCCTGATGTTATACAAATACTATCCAGACCACACTTTGAGTCCTGAATTGTGTCAGGTTTCTTTGCCAGCAAAAGTCAAGAATTTCTACCAAATGTAGCTTATTCAGAGGAATATTATAATCAAGATATTTGAAAAATCATTCTGTAGTTAAGAGGAACCCATTCTGTCTTTTTTTTTTTTTGAGAATATATAGTGATGCCACTGAAGACAAGAAAAGTAGGGGCTTGTTCCTTTGAAGTCAGGTGGAGTTTAATCAGTACTAATCACTGCAAATTGCTTCTGGTCATATCTCTCAATAGCTTTCTTGTTGTGTTGTTTTGGGATCAACTTAAGCCAGTCTAACTGTGAGTAGTCCAATCCCTTCTGCCTTCAACCTCAAGCTCTGTTGGCTCTACATACCATAGGGCTGTGGCAAGAGTCAGTCCAGCTTTCTGATCCAACTGAAAATGAATCTTTTTTTGTTGTTGCATGTTTACTTTTCACTTATGAAGAAAGCTGCCCTGGCTGCTAGAATGCTAGAACTGATGCGAGGAGAGCAGAGGGTGTCCCTTTCCATGGCAGGGTGATCTTATATCACCCTGCTAAATGTGAAAGCCACTGGGAATCCACACCCTTTGGGAAGGAAGTTATGTTGCCTAGACATTTGGAGGTGTGAGGGTGAGAAAATCAACAGCAATGTAATTGCTGATACTTCCAGAATGTATGTTGTCCTTATGTACTATTGTAGATTTTGTCTTAACTGCTAAGCCATTTTGTTTCCTTTCCTTCACCCGATGTGCTTCACTTTCTGGCCTCTTCAGGGCCTGTAATGGCACTGCTGACAGGATCAGTTGTAAGACAATGACTGAACTCTGGGTTCTGATCATAGGTTTGGTGGCAAGGCTTTTTCCTCAGAAATGCATAACCTAATTGCTGTCTAAACTTATCACCTTTCTCTCCTTCTCCTGCTGCTTTCCCCCAGGAGGCAGGGCAACAACACTTTCCTTTTCTCTTCTCTTTTCAGCTTTTCTCTCTTTATGTCTTAGATCATGAGCAAGGTGAGAAAGGGAACTGAACTAGATCATAGAGAATCCTTCAGCTGCAAACAGCATTCTGTATGAAAGATAGATTTCAGAGTTAGGGTTTGCTGAGAGTACATCTAAGAACATTTTTAACTATCAGAGTCTGAAAAAAAAATCATCCTGCTCCTAAAAGCAAATAGATATATCACCAAGTAGCCATGTAAAGTTTGCAGATTTGATCTCTGACTCATCCTGGGAATGTGATTCAGAAACAATTCTCTAGAGTGAACTGTCTCTTAGTTTAGCCAGTTTTGTGTGAGGTCCTGCCATATGAGCAACCTTCAGTGTTGAGTTCATGCCCACTGAAGCAGCCTGAAAGCCTCCATTCATTAGCAGAGGTGAACTCTTGGTTCCGCCTTGTCAGTTTATATATGATACTGCTGAGGTATTGTCCAACTGCATTAGCATTGCTTTGTGTAGAGAAATATTTCCAGTGCCAGAATTGCCCGGGATACTACCTGAAGTCTTATTATACTGATGAATTTCTTCTCCAGAGTTATTAATTGCTCCAAACAGAATGCTTGTTGAGATTGGTTAAATGACCCCTTTTGCAATACACCTATGGTAATAATTACATAAGCTTTATTGAGTATGGATGCCTTTTAAGCATTTTTCACTATCCATGCATTAATTGAACTTGCATTTAATGTATTTGAGATCCTTAATCTGCACAATATAGATTACCGATTTATAAAAAAAATATACTAAACCATGCTTTAGAATCATAGAATCATAGAAACATTTAGGTTGGAAAAGAACCTTAAGATCATCAAGTCCAACCATTATCCTAACACTGCCAAGTCCACCACTAAACCATATCCCTAAGCACCACATCTACACGTCTTTTAAATGTCTCCATGGATGGTGACTCAACCACTTCCCTGGGCAGCCTGTTCCAATGCTTGACAACACTTTCAGTGAAGAAATTTTTCCTAATATTCAGTCTAAACCTCCCCTGGTGCAACTTGAGGCTGTTTCCTCTCGTGCTATCACTTGCTACTTGGGAGAAGAGACTGACACCCACCTCACTACAACCTCCTTTCAGGTAGTTGTAGAGAGCGATAAGGTCTCCCCTCAGCCTCCTTGTCTCCAGGCTAAACAAGCCCAGTTCCCTCAGCTGCTTCTCATAAGACTTGTTCTCTAGACCCTTCACCAGCTTCATTGCCCTTCTTTGGACACGCTCCAACACGTCAATGTCTTTCTTGCAGTGAGGGGCCCAAAACTGAACACAGTACTCGAGATGCGGCCTCACCAGTGCCGAGTAGAGGGGGACAATCACTTCCCTAGTCCTGCTGGCCACACTATTTCTGATACAGGCCAGGATGTGATTGGCCTTCTTCCCACCTGGGCACACTGCTGGCTCATATTCAGCCGGCTGTCAACCAGCACACCCGGGTCTTTTTCTGCCAGGCAGCTTTCCAGCCACTCTTCCCCAAGCCTGTAGCGTTGCATGGGGTTGTTGTGACCGAAGTGCAGGACCCGGCACTTGGCCTTGTTGAACCTCATACAATTGGCCTCGGCCCATCGATCCAGCCTGTCTAGATCCCTCTGCAGAGCCTTCCTTCCCTCAAGCAGATCAACACTCGCTCCCAACTTGGTGTCACCTGCAAACTTCCTGAAGATGCACTCGATTCCCTCATCCAGATCATTGATAAAGATATTAAACAGAACTGGCCCCAATACTGAGCCCTGGGGAACACCACTTGTGACCGGCTGCCAGCTGGATTTAACTCCATTCACCACAACTCTTTGGGCCCGTTCATCCAGCCATTTTTTTACCCAGCAAAGAGTACACTGGCCATGAGCAGCCATTTCTTTATGATCAGAGTAGCCTACTGATCAGAGGATTATCTGCCCATGAACATGTTGGACCAAAGATAAGCAAGATATTTCTTAGCATTTTTTTTTATTTGTTCAGCTGTGGCATGTGATCTTTCAATTTACTTATCAATTTTTTGTATAGGAAATTATGGGAGAGTTATCTTTTCTCACATCTTAAAAGCAGAGATAGTCACTCATAATAATGGTGATGATCATAAATAGTATGTTCTTTTATGCTGAATTTGACTTAAGTTCTCAAAATAGATATTTAAATGTAATTGGCAACAAAAATCCAGTTAAGTTATTATGTGAATTCTGTCGTGAGTCACTGTGATTTGAGGGGACCATGAGAGCTTTTATTATATTAATACATACTATTAGTAAACTATTATTTTTACTTAGAAACTAGGCATTATGAAAATTAACAAAGGATGTAGTATTGCTTACCTTAAAATATTTGTATTTGAGTAGTCTATCTTTGCATTTGAGAACTGAAAGCAGCTCCCCCTCAATGAGCTGTAAAATACAGCAAATATCCTGGAGGCCTTTGAAGACAACTTTTTTGGTCTTTCTTTGAAGAACTCTTACTTTCTTGTGCAACAGAAGGCCAGTGGTAAGATAGAAACTGTTCTGTTCTTTCTGTTGCTCTCACCGTCTTTGTCTTTCATTTTTTATTTTTTGATAGAAGAGACACTTATCTTCCTTGACTTAAGGAATCTTCCAAAACTCTTAAGAAGCTTCTATATGACATGTCTGATAGAAGTTGCATGTATTCTTTCATACATTTCTACTTTCTGAAAAAGGAAAATGCATCCCTAAAGGAACTTCCTGTGAAGACGGAAGATTAGCACCAAACATTTTCTGTGATTAGTTTGGAAAGCTGTCTACCTCTTCTTTTTACCCTTTTACCTTATCTGGCAAAGAAACTTTGAGAATAGTTTCTTTGATGCTAGAACTTCTATCTAAGCCTATCCAGGTAGTTATCATTCAAGTGTATTTTTATTCAGGTTGAATTGCTGAGGAATTTTCTTGGATTGAACAAAACCAACAGTTTGGTTCCTTAATTTATTTTATGGTTCCACCTAGTATTTCTGATGCAGCTGTTGTTCCTGAAGTACAGGGATGTTGAGCATAGTTCATTACATATGTGCAATCCAACAATTGTATTCTAGTCAGGGGTTTGACTACCCATAAAATCAGAAGTTAGCAGAGGAAACACTGCAATTTCAGTTATAGCTCCCTCTTCCAGTCACAGGTGCCTCATACAAGAAATCTCTCTTTTGAAATTAAGGAGAATTTTTTTTTGTACAGCCTGTTCATAATGAAGATTTGGCTGTCTCAGTGGCTGTATTTTCAAATCAGATCATCAAAGATGAAAAGAGAATTGAAGGGAAATGATAAGGCTTATTTCATAAGCAGTATTGAGGCCAATATTTTTGTATTTTTATTCAGCTAATAGTGGATTTCTGGATATTTTTTTTCCAAGAGAGAACTTGAATTCTAAATACTCCAAATAAATGTCTTAACGCTTCCAAAAACCATGAAGTCTCTTGGTCTTAATCCTCAGGTCTTCAATTTTCCTTTCAGAAATATAGAATTACTTTGATAAGTTGAATCTCTAACTTTTAGTGGAATAAATCGAACAGCAAAACCACCAGAACTGACAAATATTGCAGCTGTAATGTCAAATACAAAATCAAAAAATATCTATGTATGCAAATTAATTAATTTTACAAGAAATAATATGAATAATTCTAATTCCATAGTAAAATTGACTGACTTAACTGGCACTGTAGGGATATTTGTCTTATTTTAGACTATTGGTTTAAGGGCTGTGAAGAGTTTCTTTTCTTACAAGTTGGCACTGAAATGAACACAAAAAAACAAAGAGAAAAATCTCTTTCAAATGATAGAAAAAGTTCACATTTTGGCTTACAGTCCGAGTTGGACTATGGCCAAAATTCTCGTCTGTGTTTGTAAACGTCATATCTTAAAAGATTGAACTGGTCACAATGAGTGTTCCTAAAAGTAAGCCAGTGATTGCAAAAGCCAGGCTTTGAAAAACAAAAGTAAAAATAACAAACAATAAGCACAGTCCACCATTTTGCTTTGCTCATGTGACTCCATATGCTTGATAATATTAGAAGTTGAGTACATTTATCCTCCACCAGCATGGCAGATGTTGCTGTGTCATAGCTTGTCATTTTTTTTACATTTATGAGTCAAATTAATTTTTTTTTTAAATTAAATTAGTGTCACAGGTGCAGGCTTTTGATGTGTGCACCAGTAATGTGTTTGCATTGTTTGCATATTTTGTTGGAAGTATGTGGTAATCTTGACATATTCTATGCCAGAATTTTCATGGAAACTTCAAATTGAAGGGTACAGTTCAGCAAATTGCATCAACTGAATTACTAAAGCTCGGTAGGTGTTAATCAAGAAATGATGAAAAATCTGAGGAAATATACAGATTGCCATTTCTAAAACCACTTTAAGCTCCAGACATTTTTATGTTGTCATCCTCTAAGATAGTATTTGGATTTCCAAAATTGTGATATGATTTAATTTGCAAGTGTTAGAGCAACTCTTAATGCATTTAGAGGAAAGGGACTGTTGTTTAAAGTAGTTTGATTGTTTCCTTGTTTCTCCTGGATTAAAAAAGAATAGCAAGAATAAGCAAGCAAAAGAATTGGCATAGTAAATTTTAAGAACATGGAATCACCTTTAAGCCTGAAGATGACAACACTGCAGTTATTGATTCCTGTTTCTTTAATTGTATAGTCAAGTGCTATTCACATGTTTGGGTTTCTGCATGCATATGGGAGATTAGTAGGCTGACATAGCAAAACTAACAGCCTTGTTTACAGAAAAGATAAAATTTGCCCACATCCAGAACAAACTATACCATCTAACAGATTCTGAATCATTAATTATCTTTTGCAAATTTTATTTTTCTGTACTTTTGGGCTTCTTGGTTAGAAGGTGAAACAGAGGGAATACAATTAAACCTAGGATAGGATAGGATAGGGTAGGACAGGATATTTCAGTTGGAAGGGACCTACAACGTCTAGTCCAACTGCCTGATTACTTCAGGGCTGACCAAGTTAAAGCATGTTGTTAAGGGCATTGTCCAAATGCCTCTTAAACACTGACAGGCTTGGGGCACCGCCCATCTCTCCAGGAAGCCTGTTCAAGTGTTTGAAAGGGGTCTTAAAAATTATTGTTAAAAAAATCATTATTTCTGTCCCAATATTTTGAAGTAAGAATTTTGAAGTGGCTTGTTTAGAGACTAAAGTAAAATGTATACAGAAATCTTTATTAGAGAATAATGCAAGATACATACAAAAATCTCTATGTAGTGTTTCAGGCATATTGTTCCAAATGCATTAGATGTCTCTATCTTGTACACTTTCGGGCTATATTTTTAGTAGTAAATGAAACAGGCCAGGACCATTTTTAAAGTGAAAGTCACTGGGTTAAACTCTCTTTTCCATCGAAATTAGGATGTTTATGCATGATCACCTATTAGGAACAGTCTTTGGTATGCACTTGACATCTCCTGAGCTATTTATTATCTTGGGGTGGAGCCCAGGTATCATTTGGGAGGTTATTCCTTAGGACAGGCCAAAACTGTTCCAGGCCCCATGCTAACAGATGGTATGGACAATTATGAGCCTCTGTCCTGGCCCTGTTTTGTTAACTGTAGCATGTGAATCATAGTCTTGATTTGGATATAAGTTAGTGAGAATCTTCAGCAGTTCTGCTAAAATATTGGCAGTAGAATGAATTATGTTTGACTCTAGTAGAAAAGTTGGCTAGAGGTAAACACTTTTTTTCTGTCCTGCTCCCAAATCAATTTCTTTTTTTTTCTTAGTTGCACTGGTTCAACTTAAAGCAAATCAGTTGTGGGAGTAATCTGTTAAAATATTTGTACAACCTGAAAATCCTAAGGTGGAACTATATCCTTGTTTCTTACTACTTCTTTCTATGCTTCTTTCATAACTAAGTTCCCACTGATTTCAGTAGGTATTAGGTGTTTCAATACCTTTGTGAATCTAACCTTAAAGCTATACAAGGAAAGAAAAAAAAGAGCTGATTCCAAGTAAGACCATACACAGAACAAATTGTGGCCATTAGAGCTTAAGGAATCTGAAGTTTCACCAAAACAAAAAAAAGAAAAAGAAAATCAGTTAAATGTTACACATCCAGAGGCCTGGACTAGAGGAAAGCCAAAGTAAAATGCCAATAAAACACCAGTGGTTTAATAGTTTCACTCTGTTTGAAGCCAAAATGTTATATTTGATCTTTAATTTAAAAATGCAGTGCTTTTCTTTTTGTCATGCTGGTGTTTCCCACAGCTTTATAAATGAGGACTATTAGATAATTGATATTACTTATCATTTTCATTTCAAATTAAATATTTCATTAGTGTCATATGTGTCAAGAAGAACCTATTTCATTTTACTTGAAAAAAGAATCTTTGATGTCTTTGTATTCAAGGACAGCAAAACAAACATACTCTTTGTTCTGATATTCTCTAATGTGCCTTACTGATTTGTAAATATATGTTTGGATCGTATTTTAAGTGATGACTAATTTCAAGCTTATTTCCACAGTGAACACCATGTATTTTGAGATGGAGTTTTTAAGTGGGACCCAGAATGACTCCTCATTTGCTTAAAAAATTCAAACCCAGATCTACTTTGCATAATTTTACATAGGCAGTGGTTCAGTACAAAAGGAACAAACCTTCTTCTTCTTTTCCACATACACACACATAAATGATGACTACATGTTTGTCTGCATAATTTGCACCTAGTGTTTCCCCTGAAGGTATAGGAAACACACTGCTATTTTACTGCACTCCTTTTGTTGAAGAGGAAGTGGTGTCATTGAATAGCATTTCCTCATCAGACACTACAAAAGTGCCAAGTTGTAGCAATCAATAGGGAAATAGCAGATGTGAAGGTTAGTTGGCATCAAAGAATATGAGTGGAAGACTTTCCTATGGGAAAGGAAGTGCTTCATTACATTTCATCTATACTAAGAATATTGGTTCTATTAAGCTTTCAGAAAATTAGAATATGATGGCTTTCATGTCTCCAGCTCTGAAAGAGTCACTTTAATAACAGTTAAAAAGTTAGATAGATATCTATCAGGGGAATTGCACTAAGTGATCAGGATTTTAGTAGTTTTAAACTGGAATGTTGCAGTTTCTTTTTTCTCTGAAGAAAGCAGATCCAGTGCAATGACTCTGGGACAAGAATTGGCTCCCTGGGTGATCACTGTATTGTAGATGAGTGTAAATTCTGCTTTTGGAACATGTTCATAGGAAACAGACAACATGTTATCATGTCTCTAGAGCATAAATATTTAAAGACTTTTGTTCAGAAAGTTCCTTGGTTTGGGGCTAGCTTGGATATTTATGTTTGCTTCTTTTTCTGAACAGCATAAGCAACTTTTCAATGTTTGTCCACACAGGAGCTGCTACAGAAAAACTGAGTTTCAATACATCAATCAAGTGGATGCTCTTTAGAGAGATTGTCCTACAGGGAATGGGAAAACTGGAGAGTCAGTAAACAGAGTGATGTTGAGCTGACAAGTCAGTGGATCATAGATAGTATTTGTCAGTATGAGAGCTTACAGTTGCTGATAGCAGTTGAATGCTTTTCTGAGCAAGCTGTAAAAAGGAGCAGGTGTTAGTGATGATAGAATACTTGCAGGGAAATATTCACTGACGGATGATTTTGTTCATTCATTCTGCAAAATTGTGAGATACTTTGTTTTCAGGAAGGTGAATGAGAGATTTTGTGCGCTCGAGACTGAACATGGGGGGTTTTGGCCTTAAAAAAAAGCCCAACTCCTTAATTATATATCTTTCTCTAAGAACACCTCTAGCTACAGGGTTGGATAAATGTTTCTTACAAAACATTGAAGCAATTTTCTTGCCTCACTGATCTTTAAATTAAAATACTGCTTAAAGGAAGTTCTGCCCCTAGTCTGCTCAATTAATACTTAGAGCAAATTATATTTATTGGCAATGCGGAGGAGGAGTCAGCATTAATTACCTAAAAGCACCTTTCTCATTGAAATCCAGCATGGATTGAAAATGAATTGTCCCTGGTCCTTGAGCTCTGTTCACACTAATAAACAAATAAATGCACTAGAGCACACACTGAATCCAAAGGTTGCACTGACAGTTTAGATATTTAGTGCCAGAATGGAATTTGATTTACTGAGTACTCTGCAGTGCTTCAGCTTTCTGTGCCTCCGAAGTTCACAAGGGGCAGAACTGAGGGCTTTGACATTAAGAGCTTAAATGAACATCACATGGTGTCTGTCGAGATTGCTCTTTCGGCTTAGAATGCTGTGTAATGATGTTTACAAGCAAGCTGCTTCCGCCTTCAGTTCTTACAGATACATTTGGGGACAAGAGAAAATTATTTTGCCTTTGGCTTTAAAGTGAAGCTGAGGCATTCCTGTCATGCAGTAGCCCAAGACCAACTATTTTGTACCTCAATAAACATAGCCAAAAGTATTATAAAAATCTGTTAAATCATCTCTTTTTTTTTTTTTTTTCATTTTTGCTGCTTTCGAACAACAATTTATCAAAGCAAGCAAAATGGAGATAGCAATAAAATGTAGAGCTGTATCTAACATGTGAAGTCATTTACAGCCTGGACTTTATTAGGCTTTTATTTTAGGTAGTAAATCCATATTAGTAATGGAGAAAATAACCTTATTTAATTAGTTAGAGAAAGTTAAATGTCAGGTTCTTGAAGTTATGAAAAACTTTAAGCACTCAAAGCTGAAATCTTCAGCCTTCTTAGTGGACATGGACAAACCTTTTTTTCTATTGCTGTGTCACAATGTTTCTGTGGTTGCCCAGAAGCAAGGGCACACCCTTTCAGCCAACCATATCTCCTGTGTGCACTGAGGTTCAGGGTCAAGTTTACCTGTAAGTGAGATGACCTGTAGGTGAGTACTCCGACAGCTATTCACCTGGTCTAAAATCTGTTTCTTTAATCAAGATTGCTTTAGAAGTGTAATGACCCCCCTTGTATATTTTTAGTTCACTTATTGTATCTCTTTTATGAAAAGCACTGGGTATTGTAGTTTTCAGAGTGGGAAAATATGGTGTGAATACATACAATATGGAGCACGTTGTCTAACTGTGTTTGCACAAATCCCATTAAAATTAGCATTTTGCAAGCTATCACAAAAAAAGAGAAAAAAATGAAAATCTCTGTAGACCAAGATTAGTGACAATATTTGATTGTCACTACAGGTAGGTGTCTCGTTTATTAAATATTGCAGTTCAGCTAATTAGACTATACAAACTGTATTACTTTTCACTGTAGGTCTCCTGACAGTTGTCTGAAAACAATGAGCATTTTAATTGATTATGAAAAAATAAAGTAAAAAGAATTAAGTTAAACTTCTTTTCCCCAGGAACTCTATCATAGTGATGCAGTAAAAGATTAGGAATAGAGCTGCTTCAAAGCTCAGCTGCAGGAAATTTAACACATGCATGCAACCAGGTGCCATGAAGAAAAATGTTTATCAGAATAATCTGATTCTGTAGTTAGGATAGAATAACTTTTTATCATAATCTTAAATCTAAGAAAATTTTTTTCATAATCCCATGCATTATCAAAACAATTGTATCAGGTGAAACTTTGTACGCTTTAAGTAGTTTTATTGCTGTCTTTTTTTTTAAGCCCTGAACTTTGTATCCCTATGCAACTAAGTCCCAGTGAATTGTGCTGAAAGTTTCCAGCTAAATAGATGGGTATTAGATCAGATCATTAATTTGCAATTGTAGCCTTCTATGTACAGTTACCAAAAGCTCTTTCCTCTAAATTTTAACTTAAAGTAATACACTCAGAGATCCGCTTTGCCAGAGTGCTTTCTGCTAAATTGGTCAACAGAAAATACATGAAAATTTGCTTCAGGATATTCACAGATTATTGATGCAGAAATATGCAGAATGAAAACAGCAGTGCTGTTGCTGGTGCCATCAAATGCATGCCATTAATAACTTTGGGGTATTATTAAATTCACTGTGTTTTACTGAAGCAAGGAACTAACAGCAATTGGGATTTGAAAGATCTCAAGGAACATATAGATTCTTCTGTATGTTAATTTATACTTAGGAGTCATAGAATAGTCCTAGAATGTCTGCTGAGCTGATTTCCTTCCCCTAGCTCCTTTGTGACAGCTACTGAACCATACCACTCCTTTTGTATTGATAACATTCATCTCTGTCTTCTGGTTGTCTTTATGGTCTTGGTTGCTCCAGGTCAGTTTGGTCTCTTGGGACATATCTGAAAAAAGAATTCTTAAATTACAGCTAATGCTTGTGAGTAATTGTGCTTTAAATTCTACCTATATAGAAAATTATTTTAGTTCTACTGTACTGTCAGAAATAAAATATCATACACCAACGCACTTTCTCATGAAAACAGTATCTTGTTCTCTCATCTGTTTACAAGACAATTATACCATGCTCATTCCTATGTTAACTTCAGAGACTTGCAGCTCAATTACCGGCTAACTATCATATTAGTGATAATGGCTCCTGTTGTGGTTTTTTTGTTTGACTGGTTTTTACTGTCTTACATTTGTTTGTCTCCAGTATCCTAGGCACTGTATTAATGTGGATATGCATTAAAGCCATAGTGCAGTTCAAATAGTTAAAATCTGGGTCAAATTAGCTATGTGCTGCAATTCATAAAAGGCACAAAATCCTGAATGGAATCCCTGCTATTCACATGATGAGATGATAAGAGGCAATAGATGCTCTGAAGCATCAGTGATTTAATTTTCATGTGGTGACAAGGCTTTCCCTTTGTGGTAGAATCCCACATGTTAACGTGATGATCTGGTTACCGTTTTCATCAATAAACAAAGTTATTCAGCTTTCACATGTCCAAACATCTTCCTGTTATGGAAAGCTTTTTCCCTGCATGGGCCATCTGGGGTCTTAACAGCTTGCTTGCCTCCAGCTCTTCTGGTTACTTCCTCAGCTTTGTTGACATGCTTAGTATACACAAAAGAGAGCGCTGTTTTATTAGAGAGACAGTGGTACAGAAAAAAACAGCTGTACCAAAAAAAAAAAAGGCAAAGCAAAAAAACCAAAACAACCAACAAAACACCCCACCCCAAAAACCCAACAGCACCCAAAACAGAAAAAAAAAAGAAAAAAACATGAAGTAAATTAATATTAACACTTAACTGTTGTGTGGCACCCTGAACCTGTCACCATTTAAGCAGTATCACAAAACTGTGACCAGAAAATCTGAAATTCGGATCTTAGTTTTGAAATTCATAGTACATGGAACTAGCCTGTTTGTTGAATCTAACTGTATTGGGTCTGGCTGAGATGGAGTTAATACTCCCCATAGCAGCCCTCATAGCACTGTGCTCTGCATCAGTAGCTAGAAAGGTGTTGATAACACACCAGTGTTTTGGCTACTGCTGAGCAGTGCTGGCACAGCATCAAGGCTGTCTCTCCAACATTTTTGCCCCCCCCTCAACAGCAGGCTGGGGCAGGGCGAGATCTCGGGAGGGGACATAACCAGGACAGCTGACCTAAACTAACCAAACAGATATTCCATACCATATGATGTCAGCTCAGATATAAAAGCTAAGTAAAGGGAGACGGAAGGGGGGCATTTTTTGTCTTCAGGAGCAACCACTACGCGTACTGAAGCCCTGCTTCCCAGGAAGTGGCTAGACATCGCCTGCTGATGGGAAGTAGAGAATAATATCATTTGTTTTTCTTTGCTTTCGCGCGCGACCTTGGCTTTCAGTTTATTAAACTGTCCTTATCTTGACCCACGAGCCTTTGGTTATATTTTCTTCCCCCTGTCCAGTTAAGAAGGGGGAGTGATAGAGCGGCTTTGGTGGGCACCTGGCATCCAGCCAGGGTCAACCCACTACACTGAGGAGAAGAAGGCTGAGGAGCAGGCAGGAGGTGTAGTGCATTCATACCACCACCACCACAGCCCCTTTGAGAGGCTGGCAGGTTACAGCTGCATTGGTGGACAGCGGGGAAGGCAGTGCTGTGCTGCACAATCACTGATCAGGCAGGCATGGAGGGACAAGGATCTCTCAGATTCAGCTACGGTATAAAAACCTCCTGACAGCACCTGTAGGAGGATTAGGAGTTTTGCAGCACTTGTTCTATTCCAGTTAGTCTGAGAACATGCAGGCTCTGTTAATCAAGGTAAGGCGTTATGCCATGGCAGGGGATCATTTCTATAGATTAAGAGATATAAATAAAGCCTAAGTCTGACCAGGGCAAGTTTTGGCACAGAACTCCAGGCAGAGGCAGTGTCTGACTGACATCTCTGAAAGCCAGTACAGCCCAGTAGCCCAGTGTCTATGTAGCTTAGAGCAAGAAGAGGTTTTACTTTAGGTGAAGGCACCCCAGGAGTCTCTGCCTGGACAGGGGGAAGAAAATATAACCAAAGGCTCGTGGGTCAAGATAAGGACAGTTTAATAAACTGAAAGCCAAGGTCGCGCGCGAAAGCAAAGAAAAACAAATGATATTATTCTCTACTTCCCATCAGCAGGCGATGTCTAGCCACTTCCTGGGAAGCAGGGCTTCAGTACGCGTAGTGGTTGCTCCTGAAGACAAAAAATGCCCCCCTTCCGTCTCCCTTTACTTAGCTTTTATATCTGAGCTGACATCATATGGTATGGAATATCTGTTTGGTTAGTTTAGGTCAGCTGTCCTGGTTATGTCCCCTCCCGAGATCTCGCCCTGCCCCAGCCTGCCGTTGAGGGGGGGGCAAAAATGTTGGAGAGACAGCCTTGATGCTGTGCCAGCACTGCTCAGCAGTAGCCAAAACACTGGTGTGTTATCAACACCTTTCTAGCTACTGATGCAGAGCACAGTGCTATGAGGGCTGCTATGGGGAGTATTAACTCCATCTCAGCCAGACACAATACACTAACTTAAAACATGCACATTTATGTTCACAAGTCTAGTTTCCGTCTTAAAAACACCACAAAACCCAAAGGAACTGGGCTGTAGGATTTTCTGAATATTGCAGTTGGCTAAAATAACAAAGAATCAAAATCCAAATTAGAAAAAAAAAGACATTCTTCCAGAGAGCATTCTTTTTAAAACAAATCTACCTTACTTTCTCTTCTCTTCCCATTGCCTTTTTAGTTTGTTTGTTTGTTTGTTTTTAATTTGAGGCAAAGTTTATTTCTGAGAAAAATTACTCTTCCGTGCTGACTGCAATTCACAGAAATAATTCCCTGAAACAAGGTATGATCAGTGTTTGAGCTGTTTTAAGCTTTGAGTCTTATTCTTTCAGGTAGGTTTGCTATTAACATTTTTATCCCTGCTAACCAGGTTAAATTAGCTGAAGATTTCAAATTTCTTGAAAACCTTTTGCTTCATTCATATGTATGTATCTTAGCTTTTATTTAAAGATGTGCTAAAGTGAAGGAATGGCCCATCCCCACTGAAGTTTAATGGATTTCAAATTAAGGGAGGAATTTCCCTGCATTTACGAGGTTGCAGAGCTGATTTTAAAATTTTCTCTAAAAGGGGAGGATAAGATTAATGAAAAACAATTGTATTTTTAATAATATGATCTTTGAGCCAAGAGTTACTTGTTATGCGTTATAGTAAAAATAAGCAGTTTCAAGTGAAAAGGGAACTATCCCATCTCTTTAATTGCTGTGGTTAGAATCATCCTCCTTATATGCTTCAATCTTCTGGCTGCATTTCTTTTCTAATGTTATAACAGTATAGTTTTACATTATAGACTATGGTGGTTCTTTTAAAACATTTACGTTTAATTATTTAAACATCAATGTTTCTTCTTACACTTTAATACTCTAAAGGTTTTATGTAGTGGTGAAACAAAATTTATTAAATTTGTTTGAAAAGCTATTTTCAGACTTAAGTGTCTCAGCTGATTTCTTTGCTTTTTATTTCTGAAAAACAAATGTTGTTAGACCATATTAGAAGCTGGTTTCTTGAAAAATTCTCTTGAAACTAAGAAGATTGAAGTGTAGAAACATACACAAGCTACAGTACAATATATTTTATGTGTGTTCTATTTCGTTGTGCTTCTTAAACTTAAAAATTTATTTGTAAGCTCAGTTATCTTTTTCAGACAATAAAGAAGAAAATTCTCAGATTCAGGTATGCAGCATTGAAGTTTATCAGATTTCTGCCTACAAAACGATTTTATAGGGGAGTTACTCTTCTCAGAAATTTAAAATAAGCTGGATATGTAAATATTAATAATAGCACTCTTTTTGAAGTGCTCTCAGATAATTTGATGTAAACAAAATTATTACTTTCTTAACGTCTTTAGCATTTAATATTTTCTCAGAGTTTTTTAGTGCATGGCTACAGCTGATGATATAAGCTTGTAAAAAAATAAGCCTATCACTTTAAATTACAGCTGGTGGAACTATCACAACGGGTCTTTAATGCTGCCTCCCCAACAGCAGGTATCCTGTCGTTGCACATTATTCTAAAGTTGTAACATCTATGTTATACCTTTCCATCTGCCTAGCATTGATATTTATCACAGACAGCAGAGATGTAAGTGCTTATTAGGTGGCCCTAGATCAGAACACTACAATCCCTTTTAAAGTTCGGAAAGGAAGAACACATCTTTGTGATTATTAGGTTTCAGACCTGAGGTTTAGGTGTGGGGTTTTTTTATTCCTCAGAAAGTTTCTCTTTAAATTAGGTACTGTGAAACTACATGCAATGTTTTTTCCTTATTGTATTTCTAATCCCTGTGATCCCTTTGTGTTATTTCTGCGCAATAATGAGGTTGTTAAATACAGCTAGACCTAACCCTAAGCCCTTTAGTCACTTATGCTGAGTCCTCAGTCATTAATCTTATGGTCCTTTTGTTTTAAGTTCTTTCATTATGGTTTAAAGCCATTAAAGCCATGGTTTAAAGCAACTATTTGAATAATTTTATGCCATGAATTTTATGAGGCATTGATGCTTAGCTTGACATGTATTCTGTTTTCCCAACAACTCTCTTATAGCCTAATCTGATCCTTTCTTTGCTTCCAGACCACACAATGGCTAGTTATTATTCTCCTTTAGGTCCTGATTTAGTAGGAATTATCCAAGACAAATAACATGTGGCTAGTGATATCCTACAACATGCCATTCTTTAGCTCTCAAGTGACTTCATTTCATTCCAGCCCTTAGGAATGGCTGACAGTATCTAAAATTCATATTTATGCAAGCAAGAAAAAAAGGCTGCCTTAAATTAAGATGAAAAATAAAATAAATTTATTTTTATTCTCTCCTTTCTCAGTGGAGAGGATGGGGGGGTGGCAGAGGGCCCTATAAAAATCTGTTCAGGCCCAATGATGTATTTTCGCACAGGATGAAATTGAGAAGAATCTTCCAGAAGGTCAGGTAGAAGTCTCCCCTCTCCCCACTTCTCTCTTTATTTCCTGAGCCCATCTGAAGTCTCTGCAAGGTGGGAGGTGTATGGACAGTGAGAGTGCTCAGGGTCCCTAATTTCCTCATCCTGTTCTAGTCCTGCTGTCTAGTGAAAGTATCTTGTCCTTGCAATTGAAAGTTCTCCCAAAATTTTTTTATGTATGCAGAAAAGCTGTTTCCAACAGAAAAAAAATATTTCAGTGGAAAAATCTCATCAGTTTAGTAGGTATTGTTATCAGATTCCTCTGGATTAATTTATCTGAAATCACTTGTCTTTCAGTCCTTAGCCATGTCATTCATCTTGCCTAGCTTCAGAGGACAGAAGCTAGTAATCCAATGTGACCAAGTCTTTTAGTTCACTTCTGTGCTTAGTGTAGGATTGGAATAGCTGGCAGAATTGTTCTCTGGAGATAACCTCTTTTTCCTTTTCTGTTGAATATAAAGTGAGTCTCTGTGAATACCTTAGCTTAGAATAGGTAACTTTTAAAGGTCTAAAGCAAGCAGCATGATTTTCTCCCTAAATGTATTTTTATTTCATTTTCAGTGTTATTTTCATTCTAGCATTGTGTACATACTTTTTGAAGTTTGGAAAGTTTATAAATGCTCTTTTACCCCTTTGAGGTATATGCCAGTTGGATACCTCACCCATGTACTTTAAAAATTTGGGTATTCCATGTCCTCTTTCTTTTGCTCTTTTCTAGTTAACGAAAGCTGTACCTTTATTTTTGCTGGTTACCAACTTAGTCTACTGGAATCATTGAAACACTACTATGCCATATTAATCTCTGTTTTTAAATATACTGTCCAAGTACTAACCAGAACCAAATGTGTTTTTCCTTATAATAAAAAGTGCTGAAGGAAGTAATCCTGAGTTAATTACACAGTATTCTTATTTTAAGATAAACTGTAGTGTTGATATACTGATTACAGAGTATTAGTATTGCATTAAATTTTTATGGTACTCCTCCCAAATCTACCTATCTAAAATTAATCAAATGAAATTATGTATCCATCATTTCTCCTCCTAAGATGCCATCTGTTCCACAGATAACTGAGGTAACTAATTGCTGCTTTAGTCAAAGCACAACATTTAAATCCTCAATTGCCACCTGTCCCTGCAGTCAGCAATTTCCTTAGTTTCCTAAGAAAGTTTGCTTCTGATGTTATGCAGAAATGACTAAGTCTGGCTATTCTGAACAGCTAAGTGCCTACTTCTAATTCCCTTTGGGGGCCTAACATTCCTCCGGGGACTGGTCTGGAAACAGGATGACTGCATCTTCCCTTACTCCTACAGTGACAGCAGAGCTGTTATAGCTTGGTTTTAACTGGTGACTCAGTTTGTAGAAAATACATTAGAAGGAATATTTGAATTTTTTAATGTTAAGATATTCAGAAGGGAGAACTCTTTCAGTCCATACCACGTAAGATATCCCATTTTTGTGGATTATTATGAATGGAAGAGCAAATAGATTAATCAATTAACATTCTAAGATAAGAGAAGGGAAAGAAGACACTTTACACACCTGAAATTTCAGGCTTTGCTCCACTAGAATGTGTATGTGTTTCATCCCAAACAACCCTTTATTTAATCAGGCGGAGTGTTAAGTTTTCTGTCTTTTTGTCAATGGGATACGCTCAGGATGGAATAACATTCTATACCACTTGTTTCTGCATCCTATTCATACTGTGTTAAATGTAAATTTTGTTTCTAGTTAGTCTGTTTTTATTTAGTCTATTTGTTTCTGTTTAGTAACTTGAGAAGATATACCCCCTCGCCTTCTTGGTATGATGTCAAAGGTACAAAGAGGCAGAAAACTGAGGCCATTCTACTTAGAACAATGAACATGAATGGTTTTTGTTAAAAAAGAAAGCAAAAATAAAAAGAAA
The DNA here is from genome assembly GCF_026419915.1 of Harpia harpyja. Taxonomy (NCBI): domain Eukaryota; kingdom Metazoa; phylum Chordata; class Aves; order Accipitriformes; family Accipitridae; genus Harpia; species Harpia harpyja. The sequence continues at coordinate 13,652,352 of NC_068942.1, read as the reverse complement.
AAAACAGACAAAATTGCCACTTCAGAGAAAGCTATGGATTTCAGACAAACTAGGGTAGCTTTAATTTGTACTCTGCCTATTTGAATAAGGTATTTAACATAGTAATTACTTGAGTATTCATGTTCAATAATTAGTATAGCACATCTGCAAAGGAGTCTAATTCCCCTGCCTTAATATCTGTAAAATATACAGTACATTTTCTGTTCATCATTTTTAATCTTCTATTTAGTAAAAATAAACATGCAAACCAAAAAACAAAGGTCCAACAAAAGGTGATTAAAAATGTATATATTAAAATACAAAACAGTAATTTCGCTTATTGCTGTGACTTATTACATTTTGCATATTACTGTGATGATGCTGAAGTGCTCATATCACCATGTAGTAGAAGTACGCAGTTAGTTCAAACAAACAAACAAAAAAATTAAGAAGCCTCCCAGCTGGAGCTGATTATTGCCTTCATTAAGTGTATCCCTAAAAAGAAGTGAAGTGAGGGAAAATACACTGTTAGTAGAAATGAATCTGACCTGTGACAGAGAGATTGTTTCTGGACTTTTGCTTTCTCAGGCAGTATTTTTCCTGATCAACCCAATCTATTAATAATCTAGGTTAGGATCTGAAGGAAGCCTGTTCTGAGGTCTTAATGTTTAGTTTTACATGTAGCTAAAATATTTTTGCTTAACTCTTCTAAGGAAGTAATCCTAGTCAAGCAGCTGTCACTTCCATGGTGAATGGCTTGTGAACACATTTTAATGCTAGTAACAAAACAGTGCTTCTTCCTTCAGGTTTGTTGGGGGCTTTGTCTCTTTCTACAATACAGCACATATATAGCACATACAGCACTTCCATTCTTGGTTGCATCTTTCTTGGCTTGTCATTTATACTTCAGAGATTAACAATTCCTGTTACACCCCAAAGTGCAATCTTACACTTCACGTATGTGATATTAAAAGACATCAACAGTCCTTATGACTACACCTGACTTGTGACCTCTCTGTTGATGTTCCATTTGTTCAGACATCCAGGATGCTAAAGGATGGTGTTAATGGATAGAGTGTGTTTTCTGAACACTAGGTTGTTAGTTGACTCTTCCTTATGGTTACAGTATTTCTCACTGCCATTCATTAGCTTTCTCGTGAATATGATCCCAGAAAGATGACCTGAATAATCCCTATCAGTGACATTTAATGACAAAATGGAAATGCCAATAAAAATTGTAGCAATGGCTTATTATAAAACCAAATAAATGAATCATTAGAATTACAGGCTGTACTACTTCCTATTCACTGTTACAAGTAAATGATTATCAAGCAACTACCTGTTCTCTCATGAATCTTAAATTTCTGTTTTTAAAGCTGTTTCCTGTAACACAGTACAGTCTGTCCATAAAGAATATTTTGAAGATGAAGGACATTCACTAAAGAAGACAATCTGTCAGATAAGATAATAATAAATATACATTTAAAAGACCATAAATGAAGATAGATGATATAATTAAAAGCTAATTACGAGGGGAATGCTTTAAGGGAAAACAGCTTATCTTTCCCCAGATCTTACTGTAGAGAAACATATAACGTTTAGCGCAGTCTATTTCTCTCTCCCTGCCTGAGCTTATCATCATGACATATGGGAGATTATCACTAGTTACATGCCTTTTCAGATACACTGTTAGGTGTCTGTGCATTCTTTGGGATGTCTCCAAAGTCTGTATCCCAGCAGGCATAGTAACCTTGTTCAGATTAATTTCTTTGTGCAGAATAAACTAATCAAGTGAGGGAGCCTTTTGCCTCTCTGTAGAAAGCACACACATTAGCAAGTATTTGCGATGGTCACAGGTAAACTCCAGAGTAGAACAGATTCTTAATCTGTATGTGGCTGACATCACAGCTGAGTTGCAAGGATGAACAAGACCAGTTAGAAACTAGTGTACTGTCAAACAAAAATACATAGACTTTAGTGTTTTAGATTTAAAAAAAAAAAAAAAAACATGTAAAAAACACCCAAACAAAAAATTTATTTCCTTCAGCCTAATTTCTACCTGCATTTTTTTAAGCCTCTGAAGCCTTGGAACTTAGCTGGTCCCCTTGCAATTTTGAGAAAACTGATTTTCAGTAACTATGATGTGTCACCATATAGATCAATTGAACTTCTCTGTAAGGGAAAAAAATATGCAAGAGATAGGTATGTTGAAGTATTTTTTTTCTTAAATGTTTCATAAAAATCAACTACTTCCAATGAGCATGTGAGGCACTGGTTTTAATGTATGTATGGGCTTTTCTTTGGTTGTTGTTTATGCCCCAGATGAGTTCTGTGGCTCCACAACAAAGTTACACAAAGGAACAACAGTGGCTTTCTCTCCCTGGGGCTGATCCTATGCCAAACACAGTCTAAATTATGACAGCTGGTTGGTTATGGCTCCCAACAGCGCTTTGTTAGCAAGAAATTGCCTGAGTGCTCCAGTACTCCAGCCATGCCGAGTGACCATATGGAAGTTAAGAATTTGGCTTGTGGTTGCTATTGCCATCATGGTATGCCAATTGTGAATTCATTCTCCAACACTCTAGATCCACATTAATGACTTCACATTTTTGGGGCGCATTGTAAGTTTCTTTCTGTTTATGATGATCTTCTCATTATTTAGGAGAACATGTACTGAAGCTAGTTTACGTTTATTTCTAGCTAAATGAAATCTAGGAGAGTCTAATTATATTGGCTCTTTAGGCTTGGTTTCTAAAACATATAAGCCTTGCAACTTTGTCCTAGAAAGGCATGAAAATGTCTGTCTGCTGAGCTGAAATAATATAAACCTAGGAATACGCGCTATGCTTTTGTAGTTGTGACATTAGGGCAAGCAAAATTTCTCCCATTTAGATACCTCTAATTTAAGTAAATCACAGTAAGTAGTTAAATATATGAATATAAGCATGGCCACCACTGAATCATTTAGCTCAGTATCTTGTTTATGATGGTAGTCAGTCTAGGTTGAAATATGAGAACATGGCGTGCACATAGTGATACTCATCTGAACTGGCAATGATTTGTAGCTCATATCCTTCTTGAGATAAAAGTAGCATCATTATGTTTAGTAACTACATTGCCAAAATAAGAAGACTCAGAAAGCAGAGACAGGAAGAAACTATAAAGGGAGTGATTAATAAGAGATCAGACCAGATTAAGTCTTCAGATTCAGTTGGAATACAGAAGTATTTTATCTCACATTGAGAAATATTTTTGCTGGTTGGAAGATTGCTGCTTTACAGTGACATGTTTGACCTCCAAACTGTCTGCAAATCACCTGAGTCCACTTTTTGTTTTGTAGTAGAAATGCTTATCGGTGTAGTCACTGTTTTTGCTGATATTTCAGGGATAGTAGAAGCAGGTCTATGAAAGACTTGTTAGGCTTGCAGGTCTCCATTTTCAGATGCAAAAAAACAGGAATATTTGATAGTGGAGTAAAACCTGTGTGGCTAACTGTCAGTGAAGGTAAGGTCTGGAAGAATTATGATGGGTCAGACAGATTGTGCCTCCAGTGAGGACTTGGCAAGGGGAATAGGATCGTTCCTGAAATGGAAGGGAGCTGGATAGTTCGGCAGCTAAGGTCGAGCTTTGTACATCACTCACCTGCTGCCTTTATTCTGGAAATGGTGCACAGAATCCCTCCCAGTCATTATTCTGCAGCCAGCCCTGACTGTGGCCTTGTAAAGGGCTCCAGGAATGCAGTCTCGTCTCATTCCTGCTGTCAGCTTTCTCCAACTGTTCACAAACCCGATCGAATAGACCCTATCAACCTAATTTCACAATGTTAGAGGCTAGACCTGCCTTTTCCCCCATATCTTGCTTGGAGAGTTTTGGTTCTAACAGAAGGGATTTGCCCATCTGTACTGTTAAATGATGTATTGAGGTAAAAAACATGTTAAGTAAAAAAGCAATGGACATTGCAGCAAAAGTACCTATAATGTGTGAAGTTTAAAGTAAAAAGCACCAACATATACTGTATATTTAACTGTATCTTTAACTGTATCTTTGCCTTTTAGCCTGCAACCACAGCCTACTGATAATTAGACTTTGAATATGTAAGCTGTTTATTATATACTTAAGTATTCTGTTATGAAGTTATTTGTGGATTTCACTGTGAAAAAATATATCTGTATAGGGGTAGATTTTTTTAAAAGTCCTGTAACTTCTATTCGTATGCAGCTGGTGGTATGCTGGTTTTAGGACTTACCTTATGGCAAGAGGATATAAAAGGTTTAGGCTCCCTTGGCTTCAGTGCATACTTCCTGCCTTCTGAGAAGTGAGAGGGGAACAGTGAATGGCAGTCATAATGTAGGTAATAGTCATTACCTGCTTCCCAGCACAGCTCTTTACTGAAGAATGTGAAAAGGGTTGCTCAGGAGAAGATGGGTTTGTTCTGAAAGGGAAAGACTCCTGACTGTGAGTTAGCATGTATATAATCGCTCCTCTAGCAGCAGTCAATTATTAGTCAGTTATTATATTAGCAAAAACATTGCTACCTGGGTGGGCTCTGCTAATGATGTGAATACTGTATTAGCCATTACAGTAGCTTACCCTGTTTTTTCTTCTGTTTGTTAGACTTATCACACTTTCAGGCCTAAGTCCAAGGCTGGGGTCTAAAACTCCTGAGTTCAACCTCTGTTTATCAAGTAATTTTATTACAAATTCAGGCCACTTAATACCTCTTTTTACTTCAGTTTCTGTATTAAAAGAAAGGAGATGATATTTGCATACTTCAGTGGGTGATGGTCGGAATGGTTTGTATTTGTATGGTGCTTTGAAAATGGAAGGTTTAATTTTGTATTATTTTCTTCCTCTGTTTGAGGACCCTTCTCAGCAAAGACATGAGAAGGGTTTTTTTACAGTATCTTCTCTGACCTCTCTTTCCCACATTTTTCCTTCTAAACAAAGGGTCAGTATCTTTCTTCCTGAATAATCTGTGAAGGCTATCCTGTAAGGAAGCAATGTCTTATGCCAAAGAGAGATAAGCTGGATTCCTACTCTTTTTCCTACATGTGTGGGAGGAGAAGAGGCTGAAGGATGCAAGGAAGCTTTCACCGGAGAATACTAAGTTAGGAATTTTCTCCAATTCTCACAGCCACTATGAAATAAAAATATGCATCTGATCTTGAGGTTGAGAGGCTAGTACTGTGTGCTCTGTCATACCTAGAAGGTCAGCTAATACTTCATAGAAATCCCAGGAACAAAATATGTCTTTTCTTCCACCTGACTACTCTCTGTGAACTGGGTAGAGTTTACAGATTTTCCTCCGTACTGTGATGGGTCATTTAATTTTCTGGTTTACTAGCAGATGGATTAAATAAAAAAAAAAAAAGATAAGGTGAAGTAATAGCAATACTTTTAAAAGCAAGGACCATAGCCATGCTATTGTGTTTCACACTTTATTTTTGTCATTGGGAGAACAGTTCACAATACTTCACAATTTTCAGCATCACTTTAATAGAAATCACATGAGACCAAATTAAAGGAAAGAGGGGGGAGAAAAAAAAGGAAGGCATGAATGTACTTATGGAAATAGATTTTTTCAGACTACTGTAAAATTAGGTTAGGCAGTTAAAAGGGAATCTTCCCACAGTAGAAACACATCTTAACAAATCCTAGAAATGTTGTCAGAAAGAGATTGCAATCCTGATATCATAGCTTGTCTTCTCATCTGTGTCTCCACAAAATTTCTTTATTCTTCAGTACAGTGTAAGGTCTTTCACATTAAAATCCATCACCGCCTCACAAGAGGCTAACTTTGAGGATTACTATGGAAATTAAAAATAGTACAGGATTACGTGACAGAGAAAATAAATCATATGGTAGATTGCCATCAGAAATTACTCTAATTCTAGCGGAGATTAAAAAGTTGTTTTAAAATGGATCATGAGAGCATTTATTGCTGCTGAGGTCCTGGATTTTACCTGGCTCCCAAGTTAATAGTGTATGCTATTTGTCTCCAATCAAGATTTTTTCCCCAGTTTCACTGGGGGAAAAAACCCCCAAAGCCAACATCAAAACATTTGATGCTCTTTAGGAACTTATTAAATTGAAGTAGTAACTTTAGCATGAATGAGAGTGTGAACACCCCATCAGATCATTCTCTTAAAATAATATATAAAATAATAAAGGTGTTTAGAAGAAAGGAAGTCTTCAGTAAGAATCTTCCAATGTTTATGTTTTGGAACCGTCTTTTTTTTTTTTAATGCCATTTATATACAAAAGTGCAGATTGAAGAATTGCACAGACCTGTTAGACTGTCATTCATCAACTGTCAGGTAAGTATCCTCATAGTACCATTTAATTCTGATTGGCAGCTGTTAGGTGCTCACCCCCATCTCATTTTTTCCTTTAGAAAATTGCTCACTTCCAGCTTATTATCTCTCTACACTCTGTATCTCATACTATTAAAGCAGTCTGGCAGTGTCTGACAGAAGGGAGCTGGAAAATGGGTAGCCTGCAGAGCATGTCTTCACTCTGAAGTTTTCTTGCTCTCTCACTGCTCCTGCCACTGGAGCTGCTATTCACAATATGGGCTGAAGTCTTGATCACAAAGCCTTCTGTCAGCAGTGTTTGACCTATCATTAGCTAATTTATGTCTGATTAGATAAAGTTTCTCTGTCCCTAAATTAATTGTGAATAGTTGTTTTGTTTTTAGTAAGTGAGCTTTGTTTCTCCATTGTTGTGGGGTTCATTTACTTTGATTACGTACGTTATCTGTGGTTGGCCCTGTATTGCAGACAAATTACAATGGCTTTTACAGGCTTTTTGACAGCTGCCTGTATTTAGCATTGCAAGCATATTTCTTATACTTCTCTCCCTCTCTCTCTCTTCCTGTGCCCCCACCCCCAATCACCCTCTAATAAACACTAAATCAGGAGTAATAAGAGGGTTATTGTCTGATAGCTATAGAGAGAAGTAAGCAGGAAAATCCTCAGGATGCCCTGCACAATGGTCCTGATTTCACCATGCAAGAGCTGATGCAACAGTCTCATAGCAGTCTTTAAAGAGGAGCTAGGATCAAAATGAAACAGAGGTTAAGATTGTTTACTTTGTTTTCAAGACTGTTTATTTCAGAATGAAAATTGTGGATGGCAAAGTCCTCAGAAGTTTGAAATTCTGTTACACATGTTTTCTCTGAAAGACCAAAGGGTGTTACTTTGTAGGTTGTAAGTGTGGCATCTTTCACAGGTTGCACAATGATAGAAATAATATATCAAAGATTCATCAATTTGTTTTCCAAGATTCAAGCCATGCAGTGACAGAAAACATGCAGTGACAAAAACCCTTGCTTGAAGAAACTTCTAAAATTAATTTCCATTCACTGCATTAAGTTCATGGTAAAAAGAATGAAAGCTGAAAGCTGATTAAATTGGTATATTTCATCTTTATTTCCTTTTTAAATCTTAGAGACTGAGTAAGCAGGGAGAAAAGAGGTGGAGAGAGTCAATAATAATAAAAAAAACCAAACACACACATTTAGGCACTCAATTTATTTCCCTCTGATGTTTTCTGATTTTTTAATTAATCTTCCCTGTTGGGAATCAGATTTTCCTTGATGTATTACTTTTTGCTAGCAGGAGAAAGGTAGTAGCAACAACATCATGGAATTAAGCTCTCTGGGCTCACACAAGAGTACACAGAAATATGATAGAAATATGATGCTGTTAATTGTAAAAATTAAGCACTTTAAAAAGGATCACATATGAATTAGGCTACTTCTGTTCTTCCTGATGAGTGTCAGAGCAAGACTTCTAAGACATTTTAGTTGTAGGCTTTCCATACCAGCTTCCAAGCAGTTGTCTATCCCCTTTAAACATTTAGAGAACTAGTTATTATAACAATAAACAATATATGCTTGTTCTCTATGTTAGATTCCTTGTCCTAGAATGGAATGCATCCAGCTGAAACTCTGATTTCCTGTTTGTTCTTCCCATGACATGCTAACACTTGCTGATATTTTGATTGGATTTAGCATAGCACAACAGCTTTCTTCACACAGACTCCTGCTACCCTGATTTCAGTAGGCAGCCATTAATAATGACATAAATGCATCCTGTACATTATAGTATGTGTCTAACATTCTCTTATAAACATATTAGGAAGAGCTATGCACATTAGTGCAATATCTACCTATGAAAATACCTAAATATCTCAGTGCTACTGGATGTATTAGATACTCAGGCACCAAAAAACTTGGGCTCCTGCACTTTCTGCAAACTGTTACCTCCATGCTCAAACCATCCTGAGGTGACAAAAGTGTTGCCTACTATGCTTTAAAATTTTTTAACATAAAAAAGAGATGAGTAAGAAATTCTTATGGAAGTATATAGTTGAATAATCAGAGTTGCTTATTAGCTTTTGCCTTTGCCTTTTTCTTTTCTTTTATGCATTGTCTTTACTCTTACAACAGCAGGAAGTTCCACTCCTCCACCTTGACTTTGAACAGGTATACCCTGAAAGTTTAAAATGCACCGTAACAATAATAACAAAACAAGAAAACTATTATCCAAAACAAACAGAAAAGAGAGACGTAAAACTTGTCATAAACCTTTATGTAATAAGCCCCTGTTAAAGATTAATCTTTAACAAAAATCTGAAATACTCATAAGTGACGTTGGCATTAAACAGACAAGTTTCAGCTTTTTGATGTGAGGAAAGACTCTTGGCTTATTTGAGTAATTTTATGTTACACTTAAATACAGAATCTTAATTTTTGTTTGTGAATGCGAAATAAAGATGAACTTCCAGGAGAATTTTCAAAGTAATACTGCACCATTTCTTCTGATTCAGCTTTCATTTATCCATAGATCCTTGCCCGTATTATTATCTAACACCCTTTTACTGACCTTCACCACTGCAGTACCTCATACCCTAGCAGGAGTTCAGGCAGCCAGATTGCAGCAGTTTGTGAAGTACTTTGATGCTACAGTCAGTCTTACGCCATGTCTCTTTAAAGGGTCACATTTGGGTTTATGGAGGAAAGTTTATCTCGTTGTTTGGAACAAATATCCTGGGATGACGTAACACGTATCTTTGAGGCCAATTTTTTTTCAGGACACAGAAAGGAGATCTATACTTTCGGTACTAGATATAGGCAAAAACACAGGTTTCACTTGCTTTTCTTCCACAACCTGCATTTCCCTAGTAATTTATTAATCATAGAGCTTATCTGAGCTGATTTGTGTCATTGTTTGCAACTGCAGTTAGCAACAGCGTTTGGTGTAAATTCAGAAGTCTCCAGAAGGAGATTCAGATTTCAGAACTGATTTCTTCTCCTTTTCCTTTCCTTCTGTTCTATCCCCTAAATTCTGCTAAATGCAACAGAAAAATGTAGAGAACTGTCACTCTTGAAAAATCAAATCTTTAAATCACCAACAAACAAGAATATTTCAAGTTGCTTTTAGTTTCATGCATATGCATGTACGCGTTATGTTCATGTTGACAACACACACATACAAAAAATCCTTCTTAATTATTTGAGGGTTTTGAGTCAGCCCTGCATCTATCATTTTGGGAATTTTATCAAATCTGTTTTGGCTTAAAGTTGCTTGTATTTACATGACAATTTAACTGGTTGCTTTTCATCTTTCTTTTTACTACTACCTTTGGGAAAAATCCTTTTGCTGTAACATCAAAAGTACTGGGGCTGAAGTAAGTATTGGCCCATAACCAGCAATCTTTATTTCAGGCAAATCATAAGGGAAAGGCTAATGCAGTCTTTGGAAAGGCATATTTTTTAATAAAGGATCCATAATAATATTATTCATAATATAGGGGAATATTTCTTTGATGAATTCATAGCCCATATGAAACGTAGTTTTCTAGATTGACTTCCTGTACCAGCTATGCTATTCACTTGGTCTCTTGCACTTACAGCAATATTATATAACCTAAGCAGAGTATGTGTGCATGCATATGTGTGTATATATATATGAACTGGGTGTGCACACACATACACATCCAGTTTACTTATAAAATCATATAATTTTGCTTCAAGCACTCCCCTTGTAGACAATTTTATTCTTTCTTTGTCGATGTTTTTCAGGCGATTGCAAATATAATACTACTTTCAAACTGAAGTGTCCTGGTAAACTGGAGACCTTTGAGTGTATAGGATCTCTGCACTTTTATTACTTTTTATCCAATTTTGAAATCTATTCTCTGTTGCATTAGAGCCATGTGACAGGAACTGGTATCACCATATGTGACAGCTACAGGCTTCTTTTTGCTACAGCTAAGAATGGGTATAGTAGTAATATTGACAGTACATAAATAATTGGAAAGCATATGCAGACTGATAGTTTGTTATATCTGTGACTATAGAAATTTAAGTATTCTTAAAAGATAACATTTTAGAAGTCCTAATAAGATATACATGATTGTATAAACCTAGTTCGTCTTCTACATGTCAGAGAGTGGGACACAGAAATAGTTGTCTTGCATTCTATAAAATTTCTGCCTCTTTCAGAATGATTCAAGTCTCTTTTGTGGTATCTTATAGAATAAACTGCATGTGTTCATCCGTATATGGGGACCCTACTGATGTATATAGTCCAAATTAACAGGCAGGTGCCACATTTAGTTACTTGTAGCGTGCCACATAACCTCATATAGGAGTTTCATAGAATCATAGAATGGTTTGGGTTGGAAGGGACCTTCTAAGAACATTTTGTCAAACCCCCCTGCCATGGGCAGGGACCCTTTTCACTAGATCAAGTTGCTCAAAGCCCCTTCCAACCTGACCTTGAACACTTCCAAGGATGGGGCATCCATAGCTTCTCTGGGAAGCCTGTTCCAGTGTGTTACCACCCTCACTGTAAAAAATTTCTTCCTTGTATCCAATTTAAATCTACCCTCTTTCAGTTTAAAACTGTTGCCCCTTGTCCTGCTACTACAGGCCCTGGTAAAAAGCCTCTCTGTTTTTCTTATAAGCCCCCTTTAAGTATTGAAAGGCCACACTAAGGTCTCCCTGGAGCCTTCTCTTCTTCAGGCTAATACCCCAACTCATGGAGTTTCGTAGAGTCTCTTCTGCTCCAAGCAGATGCCGGCTGGAACTCCAGCAGCCTTCACCAGATTTGCTTGTGTTTGAGTTACTGAAAGATGATAGGCAAAGTTTCAAAGTCCAAACTTGTATTTGTGGGTTTTTACATTGTCGTGAACAGGGCCTGAATACTGACAGAATGTGCTGCGTAGGTTTTGTTTGGTTCATTCAGAATTCTCTAAGGCTCTGGTAATGTACATCCATACTGCACCTCACTAGCTAGTATCAGATATTAATCCATATGCTGCAGAGGATAAACTGCCTGCATATGACACAGTTACTTATTTATCTGCATTCAGCCTGTAGAGGATAGGGTCTGATGTATTTGTCTCACATGTTAGTTGATGACTAAAGAATTAGCCGTTCATCTTTGAAGGTGTCTGTCTTCCTATGTCATTCAGGCTAGGACCCCTCAGACAGGGTAGAAACCTGTTTGAGATTTGTATTTACATGTTCCTGTATGAATATTATATACAAAAGTTGTGCTTTAATATTAAAGTTCTTGAACAAACAAAGTAGTAGGAAAGAATTAAGGCTTTAAATGAGGCAGATCTGTTTGTAAATATAGATGTTTCTAAAATACACTCATATATGAGACACTTTAATTCTTCAGGATGACCTGTTATCCCCTTAAAATAAATTACTAGAAATATCACTTTTCTGTAACTAATTATTGTAATTTTAAAATGTTAAAAACAACATTAGTTTTTAAACAAAGCACACTATCAGTGTTATTTAGATACTGGCTATTTGAGAGGGGCATTGTTGTTTGAATGTGTTTGATAACAAGTGCTATGCTAAATATTCAGATGTTCTTTATATTAAAGCCTACAGTAGTATCCAGTCATCTTGTGGTCTAAATCTATTAGGTACTAATTATGACTATGTTGAAGAAAATCGGAAATTTTGCAGAAATATTTCTTCTCAATTTACTGATACTTAACCAGGACAAAGTGTAAACAATAAATATTAACAAATGCTACATTAATAAATAACAGATGCATTTGTGAAAAAGTAGTTTTTAATGTGAAACCATACACTTCTTATCTTTTACCCAGATACATGTAATGAAAGTGAAAGCATTTGTTTTTCTGAAACCACTAATATGCAGCATTTTTTTGGAATACAGTTCTTCGACTAATATTTTCCATTAAGCATTATTTTTCATGTTCTTTCATTCAACTGTCCTCTCTTTTAGTTATTTATTTTGCATTGATTGTCTTCTGTCTCAGAGTTGGAAGCCTGTTTGTGCCCATATTTATAGATTCCAGCCTCAGAGCCAGTTACCTTGGAAACTGTTTAAAGTGCACCTTCTTGACTATTTGTTCTATCAAATCACTGAACTGCCTTCTTTCCCCTTTCATCTATTGCTCCACAAAGCTTGGTACTAGCAAACAGACATGCCCAGCTTATTTCTTAGTATACCTCCCTTTCTTAGCTACTCAAGGGGACATGGTACAGTAGGTGTCTGCTCATTTTCAGGTAATCATTAAATATCTACCATATATACTTTTTTTTTGTTGAGAACAAATACAGAATATCTAGATAATCTTTTCTGCTAACAGCTACTGTTGCAAGCAGCAAAGTTGCACAGCAATAATAGGTGTAATAAAAGATTCTCTCTCTTCAGAGTGCAGCAATAGTTACTGCTTCTCTTTCTCACACACTCCCCTTTACTGTGATGTGGAAACCACCAAAGTGAGTATGAAGAAAATTATTTACTTAATAACAATAATTATTTTGAGAATGGCAGTCTTAGAATAGTTTAAATAAAGTCATTTGACATTTCTCAAGAATCAGAATTCTAGTAATACAGGTACAAGGTTGTAGGTTCTTATCCTCATGTGGTCTTAAATGAAATAGCTCTATTGAAATTCTTAGTATCTCAAGATTATTGTTTTGGTTTTGTCTTGATGTCTCTCTGCTTTTCTATCATACTCAACCTGTCTCAAAAATCCTGACAAAAATAGTGATGCTGATATTTTACACTGAGAGTGGCAGGCAACTGGAAAGATGTTTATGAACAGAGTCAGGTAAGCAAAGAGAATTCTTTTTTGTTAGAGTAAGGATCAAATTGAACATGCAAGTGAGAGCTTCACCTGTGTACCCTTACTTTTATAACCAAATGAATTTTATCACATTCTCTGAATATTTATACATTATTTATAAGCATTGACACAGGCACTTAAGCTTCATCAAGAACGTAAGAAATGTCAAGGTTAAAGCCTTGTGAGCTGTTGCACCTTTCTGAGTTTCAAAATCCCATGAAATTTAGAGTTCATGATGGCACAAAATGACGTGAATCCCATCTCAGCTTAGTGTAGCAATCCAGAAGTTCTGCATCTGATTGAAACCAGGTATTCATGTTCCTTTTATGATTAATGAAGAGAGAGAGGAACATTAGAAGGGACTAAAGACATAAAGGGTGCAAAAATCAATGCTGAACGCAGGGGGAATTAATTACCTTCATGGATGTGGTTCCTGTCTCTCTCCATTGGCAATACAAGAAACCTCAATACCAGGTTTAGTTTGGATGCCTGACTTTTAAACACCTAACACGAGATGAGATGAAGCTAGTCTTTTGGTCTGAAACCTGGAATGAAATGAGAAATGAAGCTTTGGCATTGCAGATCATTTTGTCAAACAATGCCAATTTGTCAAAAGCAAAAGCCTTCATGGAAAGATTTGTTTCAGTCAAACTTTTGTCAGAAGGAGTAGTCATGTCCAGGAATGCCTGTCTCTAACAAGTTGTTTGTTTGTTTGGCTTTTTTGTCAAGAATATCCCCCACATATATGTAAATACATATATACACACACACAGTGGAGACTTCTAATCAATTTCCTTCATCAGGTGTTGGGAGTTGGTCTCTCAGTGACTCCTCTTTAAGGCGAGTAAATTGGTTATGAGTGCTTGCTGCTTTGGAGGCTTAGCATATTTCTTTCAGGCTTTCCCTTTCCACCACTTATCTCATCATATTAAATTAGAATAAAGAAAAAATTCCTAATTCTCTTCCTTTGCCTGAACAACAAATTTGTGCTATGTCAGTATTTTTTTGTCAGATCAGATTGTATCTTGATCTGTTCAGATGACCTCTAGCTTTCTAGCCACAGATCATGTATTTGAAAGGATAATGAGTAGTTTACTTCCAAAGAGTTTTCAAAGGAAATAGTTTCAACCCTCCCAGATGATCTCCCTCTGGCAGATCATTGCAGATGTATAAGGAGGTACTTATTTCTGGATACCTTCGAGAAGAAATGGGCAGAAATGTAAATGGACACGAAGAAGGTGGTTTGGCTAGTTGGGTATAGCAAACACCGCATATTTCTGAGAATCATTGAATCTAAGTCCCAATATTGTACAGACTCACTGGAGTTAGCATCTAGCAAATCTTAAGAATTGTATTGTGAGGCTGCAATATCTTCTACTGCAAGTTTTATGATGCTCTTCTAGATCCAAAATGCCCAAATCTTTCCTTATCTCTTCTAGAAAATATAGGCGACTCAAGAGAAGCTGCTACATAGAAAGGGTTATATCTGTCAAGCCTAATTATGTAGTCTACTTAAATTCAGTTCTTAATCTAGGATCTGTGAGAAACACATTATAAAAATAAAACCACACACAGATACTTACATATGTATATATACACATATACAAACACAGAGCGAGGGATGTATCTATATCTGTATATAAAGATATATGGAGAGAGATACTGTTCCTAAGGACTAAGGATTGGCTGATTTGGGGATTTGAACTAGCAGGAGTATTGCAATGGAGGAAAGAATGCATCCATAAAGAAAAAAGGTTAAAGATAATCTCCATATTCAATGAGTTTGGCTATGTTTTTATGCTCTATTTAAAACTGTGTCTAGAGTTTACCTTTTCTTTAATGAGAAGAAACAGTGCTTCTGAATGTCAAGGACCCCTTTACCTGAATGTCACTGGTGGCTCTAAAGTGTACATGTTGGCAGGGAGGTATAAAGAAAGGGAAAATTGAAGGTTTTCATTTCATGGCAATTGATTTTCTGAAAATAAGTAATACTTTAAGGAAAACAAAAAGTCTTTGTCCTGGATCTTTAGGAAGGGTTTTAGGGGCTGTATGACAACAGCATTTTGATTGTCATTTTACTCTGATTTTCTTGCCCTGAAGAAATATTTTAGATACCAAAACACTGTCCTCAGCCTGGATTTCTGACAGAGGCAAAATCTTAATTGTCACGGATAGGCTATTTGGGAGAAAGTGCAAACCAAACAAAATACTCCATTCAGGTTTATTGGAACATTTCACAGACACAGCTCCATAGCATCCTTTTTTTTTTTTTTTTTTTAACATTAGCTTAAATAATTAAGCTTAAATTTATTAAAAAAAAAATTCTTGAGCTACATCTCACCTTCCAAATCAAACAAAAATGAAAAATAACAGTAGCACATCTTTAGAAGGCTGATATGTTTTCCTGTTCAGTTTTTTTTGAACAGAGAAGTTGACCAGGTTGATTTTTCTCTAAGAACATTTGATAATTAAAAAACTTTTCAGGAAAAAAAAATTCTGTTGAGTGCTGTCCAAGCTGAAGGCTTCAACTTGATCATTTAGGAAATGTTCTTCATTTGGGGTCATGAACATTAAGGATGCTTCAGAGAAAATGTAGTAGCTGATTCTTTAAAAAAAATGCCTTCTTCCAAATCTAGATGTACCTAGGCAGATAGATACCACTATTTCAGTGTAGTCTCTTCTCTGTCAGGATAACATTAATTTCTCATAATTTTTTATATTGCTTAGAAGAGGGTATCAGTGAGTAAAGAATGTTCACAAACTCGTGTTTCCATAAACACAATTATTTTCTAGGAGTTCTAAGCCTCCTTTCAACTGCTTTCAGCTTCTGAGTGCCTGACTCTATGTCTTGTTTCTGGTGATATCTTTTCAGCTACAGTACAAGTGACAGGCTGGAGAGGTGGGCCCATGTGAACTTCATGAAGTTCAACAAGGCCAAGTGCAAGGTCCTGCACCTGGATCAGGGCAATCCCAAGCACAAATTCAGGGTGGGCAAGGAGTGGATGGAGAGCAGCCCTGAGGAGAAGGACTTGGGGGTATAGTGGATGAAAAACTGAGTAATGAATTACTGAAACATTCAGCAGAAAATGGAAGTATAGTTGGTGCCATTCAATCAAGCACCCTAAGCATAGTCCAGAAAGACTAACAGAAATTTTGCCTGTGTGAGCATCATGTCAGAGGGTCCATAATATTTATGTTTGAGTGTTCACAAAAAATATATCTTTTATTTCTCACTGATGTTTATTTGTGACCATTGTTTGCAATCCATTCCAAACTAGCCAGCTTGGGCTGGAGTTCTGTTAAGGATCTCTGACCTAGGTGTAAGTTTTTGATATTCTGCATTTGGAAAATAATACTGTCCTCCTCATACAGCTCCTCACAGATATAGAATACCCGTAGAAATTTCCTTTTTGAAACATCAATATCTATACCAATTTTATATAATGGAAGCAATATATACATAATTAATGCTTGGAATACATAACACGTAGGTCCTCCATTTGTTTTAGATGGTAATTTTGAAGAGAGAAATTTTCCTGCACGTGTCTGAAATTTTAATTTTCTCTTAGAAAATGAAGGTCCCGAGACGTTAAAAACAAGTATAAATTAATTTATTTAGACACAAGTATTAAAAGGACAGTAGCTTTAGTATCAATTTCTGAGTGATTATTAGAATCGGGAGAACTAAATGAAAATGAATTATAGCTTGCAGGATATTTAAGCAACATTTTTAAAAAGTAAGATTATTTCAGTGAGCGGGTGTATTTTATATCCATTGATGAGTGTGATTTGCTAGCTTTCTTATGTCTTTCTCAGCATTGCATATTTGTATTAATGGATGATAAAAACAAAGCAGCAGACTAACTTATAACCTGTAAATCAGTCTAGGACATCTGTGTAGAGAGTAAGAAATAGCTTAATCATTGTCTTCAAGGAGGTCAAAAGGTTGATCCTAAAGACAAGTAAATTTATGCATGAGCTCGTATTAGTCCCTTCTCCATCATTTGATACTTCAAGTAAATGGGTTGCCCTGCAATCCAGAAGAAAAGGTACTGCACTGCGGCTACGGTATTTGGTATTGCTTAGATAAAGCCTGTTTAAAGGGAGAGAAAATAAGATTGCCATAAGCCTCTTGTCAGCTTCCAGTCTGAAGTAAATTCATACATATCAAAAAAGACTCAAAGAAAATAAAAAAAAACAAAGTGGAAAATAAGCTGGTCAAAGCAAATGCTTAACACATCTCTACTTTAGGCATTAATCATACTATATGTGAGTGAGGGTCAAAATAGTTGAGGTGAACAAGGAGTATTTTGGTGCAGGCAAATGAAAAAAAACAACTAAGCTAGTGATTTAAAACAGATTGAAAATTTTAAAGTGAGACATAAAGGTCACAAAATCAGATTCAGATTGCTAAGGCACAGTGGGCAAGTTTTAATGAATTCTCAGTAAAGCTTTTTAAGACAAGCGCTCAGGACTGGAATATCGAGATAAACCGTTTTGTTTGGGTTTTTTTTTCTAATCAATAGGAAGAGAGCCAAGGAAAAGTCTAGAGAAAGTTCAAACAGAATTATGAAAACTTGGTTTTGAACAAAGAAACTGAGCTTCCTAAACTGATTTTAGTAACTCTTCTACAGAAAAAGAGAAAGATTTTCAATGATTGACTTTTACTCATATGTTGGGGACAGCAGGAATACTGTTGTGTCTTCTCAAAATGTTAGCAATCTAACATCTGTAAACAGTAGAGAAGGAAGGAATGGAGTCTCAAACCTTAAAATAAGAAGGAACAGAAATAGAGTCTCAAACAAAGTCATTATACCTAGCAGGCAAAACAGTGCAGTGATAGAGATAAATGGGGATAAATGTTTACTTTTTGTACTTGAAGATGTAGGCAAAATGGGTATATAAACAAGATGTCTCTTCAGTGTAGAAGAAATCCACTTTGTTTCCAAAGCATTATGATAAGTAGTATAAAGAGACTTTTCCTATAGGCTATTTTAAATACCTTTACTAGACTTTAGAGGAGAAATCAACTCAAGGAAAGGACAAGAAATTGTTCTTCTGTATCCTTGGTGAAGGGTGTCTATCTAGTGTAGTATGGACCAGATAAGTGGAGAGTAAGGAGGACTGAAAACTGTTTGAACTGCCAGGCTCAAAGGACTGTTACGACTAGCCTGAAGTCCAGCTGGAGATCAGTCACAAACAGTATGCCCCCAGGGGTAATACTGGGTCCCATATAGATTCATTCATGACCTGGATGGTAGGACAGAGTGGACCCTCAGCAAGTTTACAGATGGTACAAAACTGGGAGGAGTAGTTGATAGACCAGACAGTTGTGCTGCCATTCAGAGGAACCTCAACAGGCTGGTGAAATGGGCAGGCAGGAACCTCAAAAGAAAATGTCAAAACCTGCACCTAGGAAGGCATAACCCCATGTACTAGTACAGGTTGGAAGACTGACCAGCTGGGCTGCATTAGGCAGAACATTGCAGCATGTCAAGGAAGGTGATCTTTCCCCTCTCTTTAGCACTGGTGAGACACATCTGGAGTGCTGCGTCCAGCTCTGGGC
Source organism: Harpia harpyja (assembly GCF_026419915.1). Taxonomy (NCBI): domain Eukaryota; kingdom Metazoa; phylum Chordata; class Aves; order Accipitriformes; family Accipitridae; genus Harpia; species Harpia harpyja. The sequence continues at coordinate 13,633,676 of NC_068942.1, read as the reverse complement.
TCCCGAGTACAAGAGAGACAGTGTTGTATTGGAGGAAGTCTAATGAAGGGCAACAAAGTGCATTAATGGATTGGAGCATCTGTCATTAGAGGACAGGCTGAAAGAGTTGCATTTGTTTAGCCTAGAAAAAAAGAAAGGTTAGGGGTGGGGGGCACTGATTGATATTTATAAATACCTGATGGGAGGGTGTAAAGAAGATGGAGCCAGGCTCTTCTTGGTGGTATCCAGTGAAAGAAGCAGCAGCAGTGGGCACAAATTGAAATATCAGAAATTCCATTTAAACATAAAAAACCCCTGTGTTTTTACTGTGATGGTCAAGGACTGGAACAGGTTGCCCAGAGAGACTGTGGAGTCTCCATCCTAGGAAATATTCCAGCCCCGGACAATGTCCTAGGCAACCTGTTCTACTAGACTTTGTTTGGAGCAGGATTTTGGGCTACATGATCTCCAGAGGTTCCTTCCAACCTCAACAATTCTGTGATTGTTGTGATAATCCGAGACAATGGTATATGTGCCATCCTCTCACAGAACAGGAACTAGCCTCCATAGTTTTATTTTCCTTGCATGTTCTATGTCCATTTGAATTAATGCATCTTAAATGGGCCTTGCTTGGAAGAAATCTACAAAAGAACATTCAGGAAGGGGGCAGTGATTGCATTAACAACACATAATGAGCTGGTTCTCCCTTCCCTTACCAGCTTCAGTGTCAGCAATATTCCTCCTGGAATGGAAGATGAGTTGTTTCAAATTTTTAGCCATTTTTAACTCAGGCTAGACAATTGTTTGAAAGGTATGGCTTATAGGTTGCTCAAGTTTTTTTCTGAGCCTAATAGCGAAGGAAATACAAGTCCCATTAGGATAATAGATAATAGCAGGCAAAACCAGAAGAATCATTCTGTATGATTGTGCAACCCTGCAGCAAGAAGAGCAAATTAGCAAGTTACTGGGATTTTCTTTATTCTTGCATTTTACTCAAAATGAGAAAATCAAATGGAGACTAATTATAAAGCAAAGAAAATGCTATGATTATGGGACTGTGGCTTGTATATAATTTTTTCGTTTGCTGTTTCTTTAGACTTAATCATTTCTGAGTTAGCTCTTTGGATTTAAAAGCAAAAAAACTGTCAGGGGTGCCATAATATCCGGTTATTATCCATTCTCGTAGGATAAAGTTAGCTATTGAATATGTTTGCTAGCAAAAAGACAATCCTAGAAGTACAGCAAATACTGCCATGATCTGAATGGACAGAGTGTGCTAATCGACAGATGCTATCACACCTGTCGTGATGAACATGAATATACTCTTCCCAGAGATATTCAGTAAATTGGCACCTTCCTGGAAGGTTCAGTGCAGCTTTGTCAGATAAACATAAAACAGAATCAAATTATGAGAATATAAATGCAAATTAATAAGATTATAGTACTTGTCCCCATTTGAGAAATGACATTGAATGCAGTGTTGATGCACAATACTGAAGTTAGCTATTGCTAAGATGAAACAATAATACTTGATTAGGGTCTTCTGACTAAAGTTAAAAGATGTTTATGGAGCTATGCACCTTAAAGCAGGTTATTTTTCTTTATTAATTTTATTGCTGACAGATAATGTTTACCGCTTATCTGTAGCTGTTTATTGTAAGATGAACTACTGGTGTATCAGTCCAACTGCTGACCCAGGTCCTCATTAGAAAAACTTATTATGTTAATTGGCACCATTTTAAGCAACCTCAGCAGATGACCAATATTCAAAATAGAGATGAAACTATTCCCTTGCTTCCCCAAAAAGTTTCATCCACTTTGTCATGTTGGAAGCTGTGCTGTCCCTGCTTTGGCTGCTTTTCTCCTTGGAATATGCAGAGAAATCAGCTTTGCAGCATTGCTACAACACATTTCCCAGCACAACGGCTTTCAAACTCATAGGTGATCTCTGCAATCCTATCTGTGAGTAGTGAAGAGTCACCTGAAACAATATAACCACAGTAACACATTGACAGTGGAGTCAGTAATGTACCAAGATTCAATCACAAGCACCATTGGTGCAACTGTTTATTTTTGTCAAACTACATGGAAGATAGAGAAATCTAAGTGGTATGGTATAAAATGTAGAATAAATTCTATACATTTTCTGTGCTTTCACTTAATTTTTGTTGCCATTGTTTTCAATGTGACACATTGTGTCACATGCTTATGTGACACACATGAACAGCAGAACATGAAGTCAGTCACAGGTAATGATATTAACTTTTATTATAGTAATTTACTACATATTTAGTTATTATTCATTGAAGGTTTCTAAAATAGTTGTTCATAAATTAGTTTCCATAAAATTCCCTAGAATGGAATTTTCTGACTTTTCACAAATAGTTAAAACAATAAAATAGGGAATAAAGTCAAACACTATAGTCCCAGTTATTAGTATTTGAAACTGCTCAGCAGAATAATTTGGTAGCATCCAGAAAAAGTTGGCTTGTTTGGTAAGCAGGTTAGCAAAGATATTAATATAAAGTTAGCTAAATTTAACTTCATTGATGCTCAAACTTCATCAGAAATTGTGTTTCCCATTAGCTTTTTACTGGATGAATAACAGAATTACTTTTTGATGTCCAATTGATCAAATTAACTGACAGCTTGACAGGGGAAACGCAGAATCTCCAGTATGATGCACAGCTACACCCAGCAGTTCCATGGAGGAAATGTGTAGAATCCTTAGCAGTTCTGATAATGCCATACAATCATTAACACAATAAATTTTCTAGGAGTTATGATATCACATACCAGCCCATACAATATTTCTGTGATGGCACATGGATTTCTGCTAGAGCATGTCATATATAATGTCAAATATCTGTTCCTTCTCTTGACTGTAAATCAGAAGTCACATGTCACATGCCACAGAGTAATTATTTCAAGCCATGTTTGAAGCATTTCATTGTTGATATAAAATTATGTGCAGCCCCCAAAATTCATAGATAGTAAAGTGTAATTGCTTTTACCATGTGTAAGTATAAATACATAAATGTAAATTAATACTTTAGTCAATAATGAAAGTCTTCTACTGTGGGAATTAGTAGAATTTTTTAGTTAGAAAGCTTAAAATGTCGTTAAGGCATCTCGGGAGCTCACATGGTGTGATCTTGCTGAGTACCACAGAAAATTATTATGCAAGCTCAGGAATTCTCTATAAAAACCCCACATTTTTTGCAAAATAAAGATTTTCCATGGTTAAGTTTCGATTTTTATTATCGTCATCTTTTTTCTGCCAAGCGAAATCAATATAAGATTTTACTCTCTCCTATTTTTCCCTGTCATTCTGTCTACTTCATTCCTAGTACATTATTATGTAATGCTTTTTTGAAACTTGATTTCACAGTTTCTTATTCTACTTTTCATTGCAATTCAGTGTGTCTGCAATTGCTGAAATACCAAGATTTTCTGTAAGACAGAAATCAGATTTTTTTGTTTATCTCAAGTATTTAATAGGCTTTGAAGAACTTTCAACTTTTGAGGAAAGTAAGGCAAGTACTTATCATTTATATCCTTCTTTTCCTCTTCTCTAATTTGTACAATATTTGTGTAAATAACAAACATCAGAGTAGTGTACTAGCTTTGTAATGGAAGTTTGACTTGCAGAAATTTGATCTGTGTACTACTGAGACACTTAAATTATCTCTCAATTCACTGTGTTTAGTTTATCACTGAAGTTTTACATTATCTCTCAAGTGGGATATGTACCTGCCATATTTGCTCATGTAGCAAAAAAAAAAAAAAAAGGTAGGGATTGAGAGGTCACATCAGCCTAACTTCTTATTTCCTTGTTCTTGCTGATGTCATTGATGATGGTGTTTAATAAGACTACAGTTGGACTTATGTTTGCATCATAACTGCACATGGAAAATGCTTAAAATGGGAAGAAGTAAGAGGTTACAGTACTTTTCACCTTGATCTTTGCAAAAATTCAGGGCAACTAAGAGGAAGAGAACATCCATAATTTTCAGGCTGCAAAGCTCAGGCCATACCATATGATGGACACTTCCCAGAGCAGACCTGATAGACCACTGTTACAGAAATAAGTATCTGTTCCTACAACCAATGTTAAATGTGCTCAAATTAAAATTACTTTTGCAATTTAAAGTTCAATCTGGACTATTCTTAGAGAAGATATAGTAGCCAAGGTTGTACTGAAACTGCAAACTGTATGGTTTTGTAGGTGGATTTTGAACAGCATAAGTTTCTGCAGTTGATACAGGGTAGTGGAAATATAGTGCATGAATTTTTCACCGATTTTGCTTTTTCTTTTCCTCTGCAAAAATATATAAAATATTGGAATTTGGGTTTCAGTAGTTTCAGAAGACCACACACAATAATCCTTCTCAAAATGGTCTTTTTCTTTTTCTTTTTCAAGAATGGTTCTGCAGAGTTCAATTATGTATTAAGACCTTTGAAATAAGCAATAGTAAAATAAGTAGTTGGCACAGAAATAGCCTGAGAAATCTTAGAATAGTCTTTGGCTAAGTTTTGGTGTATTATTTACAGAAAACACTAATGTAACTGATTTAAATCACTGAATGGTCAAACTGGTAAACTGGTGATGAACTTTCCCTTCCTTTTTCTTTCCTTGGAAATTCCCAGTTACTTTATTCCCACTAGTTTTGAGCACTCTCCTCTGACAGAACTGGAATACACCAGTTAATAATGCTGGAAAGAAAATTCTTTCCCCTCTGTTCTGCCATACACTTGCTGTTCTGGCTGTTCCAAATTATAAATAAAGCAGAGCCTTTGTAGAACTTCCTTAGTCTTCAGAAGCTATACTATCTCCCTTTCTCTGTTAAACTACATTACCAGCTGTGTTTACACTGCCTGCACTCACCTTCTACAGATGTTCAAATTGCAGTATGCAAATAAACACATGAATTATATCTTACTCTAACTTTTGACACATTGTACAGTTTTGTCAGTAATGCATTTTCCCCATCAACTTCTGAAAAGTTGGGTAGGGACTGTACGTATCAGTGCTAAAAAAATACTCAAAACTACATCTTATAACTCTGCTATTGCTTGTATTTTCTGTACAGATCACTAATCAAACACATGTAAATTCATCTATGTGTGTAGATGAATTCTTCATGACGTATTCTTCAGCAACCAGTTTGGCTGAAAAGTTCCTGTGTCTTTTACTGTAGTATTTCATCCCAGATCTTTTAATTTTTTTTTTAACCTCTCCATTGCTGGAGGAAAAAACAGCTCCTTAAGTATTATGTTGCTTATGTTTTCAAGTATGTTGTTTAGGAGACTGCAGGTGTTTCAAGATAAAACTGCCAGAATTATTCCAAGACCTGACAGATTTGCTAACAAACAAACAGTTCTTCTGATCAGTATCCTACCACTCCTCTATACCTTTGATATGAACCACATATGGTGTCAATCCTGTTTGCGTGAATTAACTCCAATTTTCTAGTGACCAAGGTCAGGCGAGTACAGAGAAAGACTCAGCTGTTCTTAGCTAGCACATATGTTCCAGTGTTGTTGGTAATTTACTTACTATAATAAAAAAGTATTGAATGCTAAATCCAAATCCCACTGCAGAATACCTCAGTGGTGGCTTATGCTAATCTATAACCAGTAAATATTGTACGTGAGCTATTTTGTAAAGAAATACTTGAAATTATTGGCTATTTTAGACGTTCAGAGTTTTGTTAGGTCTGACAACAGAACTGATGGGGGAATTTATTGGGGGAAAAAAACCCACCAATCTGTCTGTGCCACTAGCCTGATTTTGATGACTATCATTACAGGCAATAACTAATGCTAATTCTGCTGCTTGACAGGTGCCAAAACTAAAAAAAAGTGACAATGGAACTTCTATTAAGTTTTTTGAATCTGTGAAGATAATGAAACAATATTTATTCCTAACAGTTTTGGACAACAAATTAGCAAGTAATAATGGGATTTCTATCCCTCCTCTTCATTTAAAGAGGTCTTGAATGCTATGAGTTTGATTTCTAATGCTGCCTGATGAGTTTCTTTCAAATCACAACAGCAACAGAGTGTTTTGGGCATAGTGCTTATTAATTTTGCTTTGAACATTGCACAAACATCTTCCATGCCAGTGTAGATGCTGTGAGAATACAATTGTTAAAATCATGGCATTGTGACAAATTCTTACTCTATTAGAGGTGAATATTTAAAGTAGTATTTGTGAACTTCATGCTCAGTTCCAGTGATGAAACTGTGCACTCACTGCTTTTGGAAAAGGAGATTGCTTCCAGATACAGTGCAAACAAAGTGTGAAGTTTTGGACTGCAGTTTGTATCTGAAAACAGTCAGAGTGAGCAGAAATGGATTTATCTTTATGGAACATGCAGAATATAGGATCTGCTTTAAAAACAGATTAAATTTTCTTAATGTCTTATTGCTACTTATAAAGGAAGGAACCTACAGAAGTGTGAGAAATATCACACTTGTCATCTTCCACAGTATTTTACAAAAAGAACTGTTGTGATGTTAGTTATAATTCAGTAGAGGACTATAAATCATTCTGGTATAAAAGGCAAGGAAGTATTCTGAAATCCGTTAGTGATTTTTGAGTTATAAAATCCTTACTTATTTCCAGGTCAAAGCTGATAGTGAAAACTTATTTCAATAACATTAGGGTTTGGGTTTTTTTAAACATAAATTACTTTAAATATTTAACGTTAATTCAAAATCTTTGGTTTTTAAAACAAAAAGTCAGCACAATCAGGGCAAGAGTAAAAATGTCTTTCTCTGAGCACTGCATTTTTCATTCCTTGTAGCTCTATTCTTGGCAGAAACACCTTTCCTACCTTTTTTCATTTGTGCTCTATGGACCATGAAAACTGCCGTTCTGGAGAAGAGAACGCTATATGCATTGGTTTTATTGTTTTTATGCTGACACAACAAAATCTAAATCGGCTGGTTCACTTAGGGGTTTTCAGGGCTCAGCAGTTCTGAAAAAATAGGGGGAAAAAAGGGGGTGGGAAGAAGAAAAGGAATGCCCTGAGGTCAGAGGGTCAGAGTCAATGAGACCAGTCTGATAAAAAGGAGAGTGTCTTTTTCATTTTTCTTTAATGACTGAGAAAAAGTCAGTCTCATAGTTCTAGGAGATAATAAAGAAAATATAGTAGTACAAAGGTCATTTTTATAACTAGTTTCTAATCTGGTCAGAAAATCAGATGATACTCAGAAGTTCACTTGAATTAATACAGTCTGTGTGTTGGGTGATGGAGGACAGCTAAGCTGATTTAAACCTGGTCTGCTGTCCAGCACAGGTGGAAGAATGTATATTTTCAGTATATTGAAGATGCTAGTGATTAGCATGGTGCTCTGTAAAAGCTATGCCTTAGCCTATAGCAATGATTCAAAACTGCACTACACGTGACTGCAGAGTTTGGAATGTCTATGGCATCATATTATATTATGGAGGCATCAGGTGCAGATATGCAGTTAAGACCAAATTGCATTTTACTCATAATGTGCTCAACTATGTCAAAGTTGGTAAATATACTGCTTCTGCTGCCTCAAAAAACAGCACTTACTTTTGGAGTGTAGAATTAGCTAAGGCTTACCAGAAACTAGAAATTATTTCAGTCATTAAAACAAATTTAAATGGATTATTTAAAACAAAATATCTGGAAACAGAACATGCAATGATACTGTGTAAAGCTAAAAATTTAGTAAGATATGGTATCTTCCATTCTGATTCCTGTAGCTGATTCTGATATTTATCATTATTTGCATATATTACCGTTTAGGTCAGAAGTCCCAGTAATGGGGCATCGTTGTCCACTTCAGAAACATTGAGCAGTTTGGAGAAAACAGTACCTATTCCAAAGAGTTCAGATTCATATTAAGAACTGGGAGAGGTGGATCAGTGTACACAGATATAAATTACAGAAACAAGAAAGTACAAAAAATGCACAGCGGAACAAACACATCATCGGTCGTTGACAGATATTTGAACAGTAGCAATCAGCCTTTACAAATTTCCATTCGGTAATAGTTCAGGAAAGCGAGCAGGCTATTTATGTTTATTTACAATTTATTTTCATTTATGCAAGTGTTCACATGCTCTCAGATAGCCTTAGCTTTGAATTTCCCTGTATTTATAATGCTTGAGGACAATTACAGAAGTCCTAAAACATTCTTTACCTTAGGCTGTTGGTTTGTTCTCTCAGCTTTAAGCTCGTCATACTATGATTTGAAATGTATTCAGTTAATTAACTTTGTTTATCTCTCTATTAATGTTACTAATCCTCTGTGGCCTAAAATACTGGAGACGTATCCCAAACATGTTAGAACAGCTGTGAGCTATAAGAGGATCGTCTATAATGTTTGCTTCACTTAAATTTGACATCTAGCCTTCTTATGTTTAGAAAAAAATCTTGAGGTACATTAGTGCTTTTGCCATTATTAAGAACATCAGAAATGCATTTTCTAGCTTATTTCACAGCTATGTAGATTTAGGGCATGTGTCAAAACAAAACGTCAAACTTGCAAAAATGAATACAGAATGAATAAAGTACATGTATTATATGAACAGTTCAGCTTGGATTTCCATACTGGTGTTCAGGATTTCCAGGGGATCATGTATGAAACAATTGGGATGAGTCCGCTTGAGTTTCAAGGGAGTGAAGGGTGAAAAAGGTAGGAAAACACATTTTCCTGGCAAATAATGGACTTGCCTTTGGCTTGATGTATAAACTACAGTTCACAATGTTTTGGGGGTTAGTTTAGTGTGGTCAGTTGCGGTTTGTTCCCCAAACAGGAAATTATATGTTTTGTTTTCTTGAAATTGCTCAACGTCAAAATTTGAAGAGTCTCCAGAAACACTTATTACTGTACGTAACTTCATACTGATAAAGAATCATAGAAATCAATGAAAATTCAGAGTTGGAAGGGACCTCTAGAGATCCCTTCCTCTTGTTGGAGGAGATCTGATTTCCTAATTGAAAGCAAGGCCTTAGATTAGCTTATTCGGGGCCATGTTAAGCTGTCTCAAATATTTCCAGTGAGCTGATTGTAGTAATTCTCTGGGCTACCTATTCCAATGCTTAGTTGTTCTCATGGTGAAGAATTTTTTTCTTATATCCACACAGAATTTCCCTTCAGCAGCTTGGGCCATTGCCTCTTATCCTGTCACCACGCATCCTAACGAAGTGTATCTTCAACTTCTCTCTAACCTTCTCTTTAGGTAATGGAAGAACGTGATTAGATTCTCTCTAAGTCTTCCATTCTAGGTTCAACAATACCATTTCCATCAGTCTTTCTTTGTAAGTTAAGATCTCCAGTCCTCTGAATACCTTGGTGGACACTCTCCAATTTTAACATGTCTTTTGAACGTGGAGGGCCAAAACTGGACACAGCGTTCCTGGTGTGGCTTAACAAGTGCCAAGTATTGTGGATTAATCACATCCCTTCTGTTGTCTGTAGTCTTGCTGATACAGCCTGCAGTTTGCTTCCCTGCTGCAAGGATGGGCTGCTTACTTCTATTCAGCTTGCTGTCCTCTTGGATCCATAAGTCTGTTTCAGCCAGGATACACTCCTGCCAGTCAATTCCCAGCCAGTATGGATGCTTGGGATTACTTTCTCCCAGGATAGACGTTGTATTTATCTTTGTTAAACCTCATGCAATTCCTGTTATACTAATTTTCCAGCCTCTTTGAGGTCTCTCTGCATGGTAGCTCTTTCTTCCAGTGTATCTGCCTCTCCTTCCTGTTTGGTGTCATCCACAAACTTGGTGAGAGTGCTTTCAATACCATTTTCCAAACTGTTTATAAAGCTATTGAATAGTGTCAGTTCTAGGACTGACCCGTGAGGCACTCCACTCATGACAAAATGCCAATCTGGCCTTGAGCTATTAACTACCGTCTTCCAAGATCAACACCTTGGCCAGTTCTCCACCTGTAGGTGCTCCATCTGTCCAGTCCATATCTTACCAGCTTGTCATCAAGGATGTTGTGAAAGACCATGTTGGGCACCTTGCTAAGGCTCATATAGATAGGTCTTTATGAATGCACTTTTCATATGTTCTTCTTTTTGTCAGTGCAAACACATAAGTGATGAGCTTGGTGAAGTAATTCAGAAGTGACATTTCATAGTCTGTGTATTACAGAAAGTTAGAATGAATGTGCATAATTGTTTGTCCTTAAAAACATCCATGAATCAAGCAACTTTAAGAAACGTGGCCTGTGTCCTCTAAGAATGCAATGCTCAGGAAAACAAAAGTCACTTAGCTGTTGTTATAGGCAGTGTCATAAATGGAAAATAGTGTAGTAGGATTGGAAGTCTGTGTGGCTTTTTTTGACATAAAGATTGTCATGGTGTAATTCTTATGTGGTGGAGAGTGCTTTCATAAAATACATAACTGTGCTACTTATTTTTTTTTTACTTATTTTTTTCTCAAAATTTAATCTTAATTACCTTTAATCTTTCCTTTGTTACTACAGCCTCCTTTGAGTTTCAATATTTCATGGGTGAAAGAAAAGCTGAGGCATTGTCTGTGACACCCAAATGCTTTTAAGCCAGGAAAGCTATCATTAAAATAAAAATTTCCATTAATGGATCTGTAATTTTTCCTTTGTAGAAAAATGTCAGAATTTGCCTGGCACATTTTTGCTGTGCATTTATCCAGTCTTGTCTTGTGTCGTGAGGTCTGCTTCCCTGTCCTTTGATTCTTGTTTATTCTGGCATTCATTCAAGATCTTGATATTTTTCTAACCTTGTGGTCTAAAGTCTCACTGCTCAGATACTTGTCTTTCCTAGCCAGTCCTTCAGGACAGAGCAGTAACACATTACTAATGATGATTCCTTCTGTTTCCAGCCTCACATTTGTACATAACATTAGACTAACGTAGAGACTTTGCCATGCTTCCTTTTGTGATCCCTGACGTGCAGTTATCTTCCAATGATCTTTAATTTATGAACGCTGAGTATGTCACTGACAGTATCCTCTGAATGTCTTTGTGAGAGCTACCTTTTTATGCACCGGGTAGAGGAGCTTCTTGATTTGCTTGACCTTTTCATTTCCATCTTTCCCATTAGTTAGTTCTCTTTTTTAATTCCAGTGAAATTCAAATGTTGCAAAGCATAGGCAGCTTTCTTACTACTCTGCATTATCTTCAGCATTACTGAGAGAACACAAACATGATAAATCATGTCACCACAAGTTATCTTACACAGACATCGTTTCTGGTTGATTTCAAGTTAGGTTGGATTTCCAGACAGTGATTTCCAGTTAGATGAAACAATATGGTGAAGTAACCCAGATAAAATAATACACTTCATTGATGGAGTATATAAGTTGATTAACTAGATTGATTTGCACACAGTGAAAGAAGATGGAAGCATGATGTAAACTGCAGCATCTGCTTCTATAAGTATGAATGACACAGTCATAACCACAAGAACCAATATGTACATATTGGAGTGTCTTTCTCTTTAGTTTGATGTCAGATGGGCTCCTGATGCTTTTGATTGTTCTGGCTTCTTGATTTTAGTCATGTAAGTCTGCTAAGTAGTTTGTCAAACACACAGGAAAAATGTTTGTGGTTGTATTTTCCTGAATCAAATATTGTGTGGGGTGGTTTTTTTATTATTTTCAGATAAAACATTCTCTGTTGTACATAAAACAAAGCCCATAACCTGTACTATACACTTCTTTTGGTAAGAATTTCTAAACACTGGCTAGAATTAGGGGTCACAAGTAGATGAGCTGTTTTCCTTGGCATCATTTCAGTTCTGACTTTTAGCTTGTAGGGGTGGAAGAAAGCAGTGCAAAGACATTGTAGTGTTCTGCCTATATGAGGAAACAGAGATTACTCTGCACTTTCTGACACCCTTGTTCGCTTCACAGTGGTGAGCCACGTGCACTGATATTCTAGGGTTTGTGTTATCTTCTACAGTCTCACTAATCATATGTAGACTTTTTTACTCTTTGTTAATTATTCCAGTAAGTGAGCTGTCCTATGCCAGAGCTTTCTCTGATTTTGTTGGTGAGCTTTGTTCCTTCATTTTCAATAGTAGCTGTGGCTTCATCCTAGCTGATTAAATCAGTTATTGTAATATGAGCACTCTGTCCTTTGGAGGATATTGTATTTTTTTGCATGCTCTAATGCTTCAGTAGAGAGCAACCATTCCCCTTGCTAACATGTTTTCATCCTGGATTTTTTTTTTTTTTCAACAGAAATATAGAAATGCACATGTATTACAGTTCATTCTTTCTATATTTTCTATTATAGCTCATTTGGCTTTTTCTTTTTTTTTCCTCAACATGCGTCAGCAATGTGTATCTAACAGTTTACTAAAATTGTTTTCTCTGCCAATTTTTTATATTGCTCAAATTAGTTATAGTGGCTAAAATGTTTGTTTTGTGTACTGGGTTAAAGATTGTATGTCAAAAGAATTAAATACAGGTTCTTGGTAAAATTATACAAATATTGAAAACGTTAATTTTCCATCCTTTCTGTATTACATACTAATTTAGATTCCTACAGAGCTGATGTGCATTGCTTAAAGTATGTTATGCTACAGTGCAATATTAAATGCTTGCAAGAATTATTTGATTTTCGAAACAAACCCTATGAGGAGAGACCATAGCTGTTTGGTCTTCTCTATTCAATGCTTTCACAGTATATTCTGAAGAAAAATTATTTCCCCTTTCATAGTTACTAAAATCTTTTGCAATCAGCCACAGACTATGTTCAGTACAGTAACAACATGTTCATGCGGAGTCCTAAAAGTCTTCAGTTTTGTTAGCATTGACACTAGAGTTAGTTCACATGCTTGATTTGCTAAGTCCCCAGGCAGAGTGAAATAAGTCTTGGATTATATCTCAGCAGGGGGACAAAGTCATCTTTTTTCTAAATAAACATTCTTTTTATTCCACATACACAGCTAATTCTCCTCTGGGGCAGAGTTTATTGCTGCCAATCAGCTGAACTTCAGGCAGGTCTGTAGTGTCAATCCTTGTTTAGTATCTCCACCAGAGCTGATGGCAGAGTTATGTTTAAGGCTGACATTAAAAGATGAAACACTCCTTAAAAAATCTGATTATACTAGTTCTCATGCTGTATATCTACATTTTATTTACTAGGCAAGATTTAACACTACTGAAAACTTTCTGATACATCTTGAGTTTGAAATATTATTAAACAGATGGGGCAAATGTAATATAAAATGTTCAGTACTTCTGATACCTTCAATTTATCCACTGGTTATGATCGCTTAAGCACTGTGTTTTTCAAAGACAAGGGAAGGTAACATTTTTTAAAGAAGCTGAGGTGAAAGAAAGGAAGCGACTCCTCTAAAGTTGCACAGCATCACTTTGTCCCAAACTACTGTCTCTTCCTATCACAACAGTTCTTTGCATTCTGGGAATATTAAAGCAGAAAACATATTCATTTTTAGGACTTTTAGTAGTCAATTTCTGAATGGCAAGCTAGTATTCATCTGACCAGAGTGTGATACTATCTCTTACCTAAAATCTTTCTCCCAGAATTTTTGCTGTGTACCATGGATAAAATGTTTGCTGCCCTCTCCCCCACAACTGTTTTCTCCATATACTGCCATCTGCAAGGGCTCTGATTACTTCAGATTGCCATACTCTCTGCATTAGTTTTTCAGAGTAGCCGAGTGATTGAAATAGGAGTGAAAATTTCCATGGTGACAGAATCCACAGATTCTCCTATAGCACTCACCAACATTGTTGATGAACTTGGCTACAGTGAAATACTTAATAGTTTTCCACTGACTTCAAATACTTGTGGGCCTTCGTCTACCTAAAAACATATAAACAGTAAAACCCAGATAAACAACAGATATTGCACATTTTCTTGAGAATCTGTCTAACTGTTTTGTTTTACATAGACAAGATGAGGGGTACAGATGAGGTGAAAGGTACAGGCACCCTTAGAAGAATGCCTTAGTAAAAGCTGACACATGGTAAAATACGATAAGAGAGCAATGTGCAAACTGAGAATTTGCTTTCACTCTTATATTATTCTTATTCATGTTGCATCTAATATTTGTCTTTCAGAAATCCAAAATCTCCACTTACGACAAGATGTGGGCCTTCATGAGTAGCAGGAGGCAGTCAGTACTTGTCAAAAGTAATGAAGAAGGTATCCAGCGCGTGCTTACCTCTGATTATGCATTTTTAATGGAGTCAACAACCATTGAGTTTGTCACACAGCGGAACTGTAACCTAACACAGATTGGGGGCCTGATAGACTCAAAAGGTTACGGCGTTGGAACTCCCATGGGTAGGTGATATGTCAACCATTTGTTCTCTGTTCATTAATCTTAGTTGCTGCAGTAGCATAGAAAAGCTCCAAAACATTGTTGCTTTCTATACATTGCTAACATTTTTTCTCAGTTTCTTTTTCCCACCTGGGGAAAATATTACATATTTTATCAGCATTTATGGATTTTATTGAACTTTCTAAAAAGAAAAAATAGTTCCTTTATAAAAAATTGGACATTTTCGTGATATGTTTCTCTTACATGGTGCTTTCCATATGTCCAGCAACAACAAAAAGTACTTTCACAGCAATATATTTTACAGAAAAAATGTTTTTAAAATGTTGATCTCTCTCTTTAGAGAATGAGGTGCTAGCAGTACAGGGCGTGCATTAGCAAATGGGGATAATGCCATGTTATACTGAGAGGGCTAATCACTGAGATTCTTGAGAGGGGAGGAAAGATTCCATAACATGCCATATACAATCCACAGACAAAAGAAATACTGAATTAACCTTGTGGAATATGGTTTTGCAGAGCAGTTCCAATCCTGTCAATATTTTCCAGGTCAGATGTTCTCAACTAGGTACAAAACTTCAGTTGCAAGATTAGAAGCCAACTACAGACATTAGTTTGGCTGCTAGAATCCACAGGATGGGATTCAGAAAGCACTGAGGTGCTGAGTTCCCATTGACTGCAGTGATTTTTGAAGTACATGAGCTGAGGATCTGGCTTTAGATTTCAGAATAGATGGGAATAGAAAATGGTGTGGCACAAAGACTCTGTCAGTACTGCACAATGATCCTACTTAATATTGTAAGATCGTTCTACTGACCGCTTTGCAAGGCCAATATTTATTTTAACTTTATTTTTAAGAAAAAATTATCATTTTGTGATTGTTGTGAATATGTTTTATGTTTTTCTCAAATAGGTCTTACATTTTGTACTGATTTTATCTGTGTTAATAGTATACACTAAATCATTGTATGGAGAAAGTTGTGTCCAGTACTTTAAATCAAGCACATGGTAAGGAAGGTTAAGAAATAAACTTTACTGGAATATCTTGGAATAAGAGGTATCTAGTATTATCAAATATTGGTTTCCCTATATTTTGTAGATATTTACTGCAACTTTAATAACATCTTTTCATAATTTTCAATAACATAATTTTCATAATTTCAGTAATTTGCTATGAAATGGACATCTGCAGTAATTATGATTCTGTTTATTCCGTCTTTGAACAGTTAGTTGTTAGGAATCTAGTTTTAATCCTTATACCAATTTTTCCACCCTGTTCTATTGTGGTTTCTTACATTGCTGAAAATGTTCTGTAGACATGTAAGTGCCAGAAGGGACTGGACTTCAGTCCTGTTGCGCTTTTCGGCATCTCGTATTTTCTGATAAATAAGCCTTTTGTTATTTTGAGGGTGAAAAACATCTTCCATTTAGGTTTAGTATGGGGAAAATTAAATCCTAGTGATAGTTTAAAATCCTTGAATAAGCTGCATGCAAACTTGTGAAGCATCTGGAGCATGCCCCGGAAATCTAAGTGCCCATTGGAAGTGCCAAAGTGGTAGGAATCAGAGAGACCAGGCTATTTTACAAATGATTTTGATTATGCGTAAATCAGAGAAGCAGCACAAACACCAGAGAAAACAGATGAAAAGCAATGATAAAGCCAGAAACAGACTTCTAGAGTTAAAGTTTAGAGGATGACCTATTGGATGTAAAGCAGCAAGGAAGCAAGTAAAGTAAGGTTTTCACAAAAGAAATGAAGGTACAATAAAACAGCATCTGGAGCTTTCCCAGAACAGCTAAGAATAAGAGATCAATCCCGTGTTTGGGCAGTATCTATAAAATGCTATCCAGAGAACTAACATTTATAAAAGTTTTGTTTCCTGTGTATTAACCACACAGTCTCAGAGGAAAGAGATTGAGTAGCCTCCACTAAAATAATGCATAGTTCACACATACATTTGAAAGGAAACCTTACAAAGAAGCGTATCCATAGTGCCTGTCAGAATAGTTTTTGTTAAATATATCGCTTTATTGAAGCCGAAAAGTCTTACAGAGCAGTGGATAATACAAAATAAACTCATGCATTATAGCTAATCTCATTTCATTTCTACAGGAAAAAAATAATTCCAGAGTCTTTAAAAGAACTTATGACATGGTAAAATCTGCAGAAGTAGATTTCATCATTAAATAATGATTTTGGAAGAAATTTATAGACACTCAATTGAGTAATATCTTTTTAGAGTTAATAATCCTAAGAGTAACTTGTCAAGTGCTTGGAAAACTACAGTGTAATGGTTTCACAAACAAAGAACATGTCACTGCTTGTGCCTGTTTGGGAAGTAACAGGTCTCTGAGCAGAACAGTACACAACTATTTGTATTAGAGGCACGGTATCTGAAAGATAATGATGTCATCTCCACAAATTTACAAAAATATCCAGTTTATCTCCTGGAATAGTGGCTTGAAGTTGCAGAAATATTTGCACATAAGATTAAATTTGTAGAATACAGTTGTTGGAGGCCTTATGTTGAATACAGTAGAATGGATATGGTTACTTTTGGAGAACAGCATCAAAGGAAGTAGGTGCAACATATCTTGTTCCTTTTGAAGGCTAATAGAATAATAGTTAGTGAGAACATAATTTGTTTGAGTCTACGTAACTACAAGCAGTAGAGCTCAAAGCTTTCCTAACAGAAAAATATGCTATCAGAGTAGTTTATGATAGGATAATCACTTGGAAAATGCAACCACCCAAATATAGCACCAGCTTAGAGTACTACAGTAAAAGCTCTCTGCTCATGATATGAAAGTTTTAAATTCAGAGAAATAAAGTTGCAGAAGATGAGGAGAAGAAAACGGCAGATCAGGCAGTGTATATGTGTCAACCCCTTCCAAACGCACCGAAGAAGCAAAATCTGAGTTTACATTATTATTTTAATCCTTCTAAAAGCATTAGTGACGTAAACAAAGTTTAGATTGCTAAAATATTGCCTTGATAAAGGAAATTGGAAACATACTTTTGGCACAAAGTAGGATCAGTGTACACCTTTAAAATCAACAAAATATGCTGATGTTTGGAACAGATGCAAGGCAGCATTCTGCATGATATCTCTGCTGTTAGCTTTATTTACTATGTCACATGACACCTGCAGCACTGGAAAATAAGCTAGAGATAGTGAATTTGATTTTACACATACAATGAATGATTCTCATGGTACATGTTTATAAATTAAGGTAACAGTCTTGTATATACTTTAATTCATTTTCAGTCAGCCACCTCCAGTGCTAGGCTAGAAAAACTTCATTGGTGATGAAAGGAGAAGGGAAGAACAGACCTGGTATGAGATGTTTGACAGCAACTGATGCTTTGGAGCAGATAAGGGAGAACCTATTTGTAACTGGGGTTGTGTTTGTTTTGTTTTATTTTCCATCTTTGCAACTTTGTTTATAGCGTTGTAACCAAGAGTGTAACAACTTGCTTTGTTAGAGCACATTTGGGTTTTTTTTCCTTCCACTTTGAAGCTCCAAATGCCAGGGGTTTGTATTGGCTTTATTCTGGCACGTCCTATTAGGAGGCACTATTTTGCCAGCCCTGTGTTCTTCATCAATGAATCTGGTAAACAGGAAAACTTTTGTTAACACGTATAAAGCTTGAAGTATGCTGTATAGTTTATTCCTAATAATAAATATATGAATACGTATCATGTACGATTATCTATTAGAAGTACATATATATTTCTTTTAGTGGTTGGAATTTGGCTTTGTGTGGGCATACACCTCATCATCCAAGGTTGATATTCAAAGGAGGAAGGAGGGGAGGGAGAGAGGGTGGGAGGGAAGGAAGAAGAAAGACAGAGAGACAAAGAGAGAAAAAAACATAGAAAGCAAACGAATGAAGGGGGGTGGGGAGGGAAGAGAGGGAACAAACCCTTTGGGTATGCATAATAGCTTCCACTTTTAATGATAGATTCTCTAAAGTGTTACTTATCACCTCCAGTAGTTTTAAATGTCGTATTTCTTCATCACGCACGATAAAGATGTTTAAAATTGGGTTTGTTCTTGAATAGATCCCAGTGGGGATAAATTTACCATTGCAAAGGATTCCTAAATGTTTATGATACTTCCACATGCTTATGGTCTTCTTATCAAACACAAATTGTAACTTTTTTTCAAGAAAAGCTAGTATATCCAGCAATATACATTTCATGCCCTACTGAAACACAGTTAATAAGACTTTTCTATGGTCAACATACTGTAAAACACAGTAATATTATGTGACAAATGCTATTTTCCATAATGAGTGTTTATTAACATCATTGTTCATGTGAAGGGAACCACATGAAAGGTTAGAAATTTAGCTTCTATGCACTCTATATTAAGGCCTTAATGGTCTGCAAAGCTACTTTTCACTTTTTTTTACTTCTTGCTCTCCTGTTGGAAGAAGCATATTTGAAATAATCTCTTGGAAAAAAGCAAATCTTCATCTCTCTGGGGTGCCTTCAGGTTCTTATTTCTTTTCCAAGTTCCTGTTTCTCTTCAGCGTGTTAGACAGCAGGCTACTTTCCATCTTCTTTGGGCAGATTTTCTACTGGATTCCCAGTTGCTTCTACGTTGAACCTCGAGTACATAAATGGCTGACAAGAGTATATGTCAAACCCATTCCATATGAGCAGATACACTGAGCATGATCTGCACTTATATGGCAACTCAGGACTATCCTGTATACGCCAGACAAACTCTGTGTGCATGGAGATACGTGCAACGTAATGCCTTTGACATTTTGAAAATGAAAAATGGTAGGTGTAAGTAATCCTAAAAATTTGCATATATTTCTTCTACCTCTGAAGAAATACAAAATAGAAAGTGGTGCTTGAGAGAGATGGCGCATAGGAGAAATTAAAGCTAGTAATTTCTCTACTGTTTCTCTGTGATTGTTGAGCTGTGGAAAGTGACAGAATTAGATTAGGAGGGGGCTTTAGCTGTACAGCAGTGATGTTCCTATAATATCTGATAATGGTGAGGTAAAAAACAGTTTGAGAAAAAGGTGAAATACACATTTTTTTTATCCTTTCTTCCTGTGCAGTTATTTCAAGAAAATAAATTGTGCTATTAATATTAATAATATTTCAGTTGCAAAACATAGTGAGCTGAATCTGTTACATGACTCTCTTCACTTTTACTAGTTTTTTCACTTACTTTTCCCTTGCTGTGATCAAACTATGACTTTTCCTACTACAGCATGTCACTGTTTGTATCCCTGATCATTACATCCTGATGGACTATCAAGATGCCCTGAAAATGCTGAAAAGGGTTTGAGGCTTAGATCTTTAATATTTAATTGTTAAGTTAAAAATTGTTAAAAAAAAAAAATGTGCGCTCCCCCAACTATATAGAGACTCTTCACTGTACATGGGGATAAAATACAACTCTCAGGATATGATTGAAATTAAACAATGCATTTTGGGGTCAACTTACCACATCGATAAAGCTACCAACATTTCATTGCCAAGCTGTCTTGCAGAACTACTCATTATATAAAGCTGCAATAACTTGCAATAGTAAACCAGATCCAGTTATCAAAATTTATTCATGTAAGTACATAAAGTATATCTGCCCAGTGTATATTTATATATTCACAATAGAAAGCTGGCAGCTACTGTGATACAAACAAGTTATATGTCCCATGTCAAAAAGAAAAGCATATGAATAAAATAAACAGCCTTCCAGCAGAGATGCATTGGCTGCAGGCCCCAGATACCAGTGTACTCACTTAAGTTCAAAGGATGAAACAAAACTTCAAGGCTCTCATGTTCTATTCATTCAGAAGTGCCATTTTTAGTGAAGTTCTCTTTTCTGTAAATTCTAATGAAATATCGAATAAAATGTCTTGTTTACAAACATTTTTATTTCTTAGAGAAAAAATATATTTTTCACAGTATATTGTTCTTAAAGGTTCTCAAAATTTTGCCCACTCACCTGTGACTTACAAAAAGTCTATTTGGCCAACTAATGTAATGTGCAGACCACTTGCACATGGAAATTTATTTATATACTTTTGCACAATGTAGTTCATCTTAATTTTTTTTTTTACTTAGACATTCAAATCTTTTATTTTTGGCAAATCAGAGGCAACAGTGGGGTTCACTTTCCTTTTTTTTCTTTTCTTTATTTTTGAATTTCAGCAGCTCTGTAGCATGTAATTAAAAAGTTGTTTGGAGCACTCACATTTTGAAGACTGTAGTGTTCATATAATTTCATCAGACATAGAATCTAAAAAGAGTATTTCACACTCCACTCAAATTAAAGATTTCACTGCAGAAAAAAAGGGTTTCAGGCAATGATTGATGATCTGCTATTTCTTATCTTCTCTAGGAATATGACCTCGTGAATTATTTATATTTATCTAAGCCATTAATAAATGCAATACAATAGTGTTCTTCCTACTCCAGTGATAGGCTGCTGGATTCAAATAAAACTTAAACAAATAGTTTAATCAGCAAATGTATAACACTTAATTATCATGTTGTATCCAATAACACTGTATAGATTCAGCTGATTTATATTACCTTTTCTGTCTCTAGGGCGTGACCTAGAAAAAATATTCACGGTAACGTTTTTAACTTAAAATACTGAATTTTTTTTAACTGACCTGACCGTGTTCTTAATGCAGGTATATGATTTCATTACCTGCCATTTTTATTTAAGTGTGTGTTTCCAAATATAGAAAATTGTAAATGAGGGTACAGTGGGGAATATAAATTACTTAGGAACAAAGGCTTTTAACATATGCTTGTAATTTCAAAGATTAAAACTTAATGTAGTAAAAATATGAACAAATAAATGACTCTTATTTCCTAAATATGTAATAGAAAGTGAAAAAAGATATTGTGAAGATGATCTCGGAATAGTCTTAACTCTCCTCTTAGAATTCATTCAGCCTCTTCCCTTGCTGCATTTATCATTACAGACAGAGATTTGCAGCTGGTTTTATAATAATCTAAAAATTAGTTTACTTTTGGAGCTTGCCTGTAAAAAAAAAAGTAGATGAAATTGGAGTACACACCTTGTAAGTGTAAGAATAACACTTCATCATCCTACAGATATGTAGGATGTTGCCTCCTATGTTTTGTCTGGCTTTTAAAAGACCAAAGCCTTGAATTCTACAGCTGCATATCTGAATTAACTTTTTCTGTTAAGCAGTTTCTACACCACATCCAAACTAGTATTTTAAACAAATGCCCTGAATGTTTTCTAGTAAAGAAATCTAATAAGTTATTAAATACTTAGAACATACTGGTGCTAGAAATTTTTCCTGCTCTAGGAAGGAAAAATTTTTTTTTTCTTGCTACCTAAAGCTGTGGTGAAATGAAGTCGTTTAACAGAGATCAAAGTATGAATAGAAAGCCTTCTAGTTTTCCAGAAGTTACCTAAAAATGAATCTCAAAATTGAAGGTACAGTTGTCCATCGTCAGACATTATACCTACCATCAAAGTAGGGGACAGTCTGTTCTTTAAGCTCGGATTGAATGAGAATGTATGGTATGGTTATGCTGCAGTTGTAGGTTCTTCTGAAGGGAGTAGGATTATGATACAGATGAGTTTCATAATGATAATGACTTCTGGGCCCCACAGTTTAAGAAGGATGTTAAGGTCCTTGAATCCATCCAGCGTAGGGCAACAAAGCTGGTGAAAGGGCTGGAAGGCATGATGCCCTGTGAGGAGCAGCTGAGGACTCTGGGCTTGTCTAGTTTGGAGAAAAGAAGGCTGAGGGGCGACCTCATTGCTCTCTGCAGCTTCCTGAGGAGGGGACGTGGAGAGGAAGGTGCTGAGCTCTTCTGCCTGGGATCCAGTGATAGGATGTGTCGGGATGGTTCGAAGCTGTGCCAGGGGAGGTTTAGACTGGGCATTAGGAAGCATTTTTTTACCAAGTGGAACAGGTTTCCTAGAGAGGTAGTCAATGCCCCAAGCTTGTCAGTGTTTAAGAGGCATTTGGACAATGTCCTTAATAACCTGCTTTAACTTTTTTTCAGCCCTGAAGTGGTCAGGCAGTTGGACTAGATGATAGTTGTAGGTCCCTTCCAACTGAAATTATTCTATTCTATTCTATTCTATTCTATTCTATTCTATTCCTTGGATGCCATTGTTTATGCAGTTCTTTTTTTCTGTTATTTTTTCTTTTTCTTTCCTTTTCCTCCTTTCCCTTTCCCTTTTCTTTTTTCTCTTTCTCTCTCTTTTTTTTTTTTTTTTTTTTTTTTTTGCTTTTATTCTTAGAGAAGAGTTTAAGACTCCCTGAAAGGTTTGGTTTGGAATGTTTTATTTTAATTGCTGAGTGCCTACACCTTACTTCAGTATTCTCAATATGTTTTAGTGTAGGGAATGTCATCAGGCTAATCACATTATTTCAATTCTTGCCAATGTTCAGTTCTGATGGTAGAGTTTTTGTCGTCTTGGTTAGAAGATGAAGTTCTCTCTTGCCCTTCCAACTGCTTTGTGGGGACACATTTGCAGAGAAAGACAGACTTTTTTCCCTAAAGAGGTGTTTGACGTGAGTCTTTAGCATGCTTGATGCTTCCATTCTATGTGGCATTCTTTATTGTTACTGCACAGGTGCACAAACACACACAGATTTTCAGTTTGTTCCTCTATTTTTAATTTACTTCTATTAGAGCAAACAGGGCTAGTACAGATTTATTGATCTGATTCTAGGAAAGAGATCTCTTATTTAAAAAAAAAAAAAGAACCAAAAAAACCCAAAACAAAACAAAAAAACCCCCAGGGATAACTTTTTTATCTGTAACATGCCTGAATAAGAAAGTAAGGCTGAAGTTTCACTGTCATTTTAAACTGGCATAGGGCTGCTGCATTTTGCAAAAACGAACAGCTATATCAGCTGGTTTAGTGACCTAAACTGGCAGAATACTGTTCATCTTCTTTCATAAAATTAATTTACTTCATGTTTAACTACATAGCTGCTAATGAGGCTGGATGAGCACTAGTAGTCATACTATGAAGGAAGCAGTGATAGCAAACAAACTGGGATGTGGAAAAGGAAATGGGATTTCTGCACAGCCAGCTGTTAGACTGAGTCTGAAGACAATCCTGACAGCCTTCCCTGTTTTGTGATAGTTGCAAAAAGCTGTAATGTATCTCTCAGTAGCAGAAATAAAACACATGTAGTTTAACAGAAATGAGTAGTTGCAGGGTGCAGGGAGCTGTCAAAGTGAGTTTTCCATATTTTTAAAAACTTTTTTTCCATGCCTCGGATTCATTCTGTCTCAAATTTTGCATAACTTGAGCAGTACAGTTTTCATCCCCCTTCATACTGGTGCTTCTTCAATTTCTTCTTCTTTTTGTCTTTTCTCCTGGAGGTCTAGGCTAAGAATCAAAGAACATTAAGGTAGCAAGAAAGCCACAAGAAATAAAAACACTGGCTTGTATTAAATACCTTTAAAAAAAAAAAATCCATATGATCCTTTCAAAATTAGTTGTTTGGAGTTTATCAACATTCCTTACTCTCTGAAGTTAAGCACTTACAGTAGCTAGGGCTGCTTTCTATGTCCTAACATCAGTCTCTTTTCATACCTCCACCAAACTGAAAAGGTGACATGTTTTGAAGAGGCATGTTTTATAAACTTTCCTTAAATCTCAAGCAAGTGTAGAAAACAATGACATTGAGCACAATGACTGGCAGTGAGCATGACTGGCACATTCCTTTCAAGTAATTTGTACATTTGGCAGTCAGTGATCAATGCAGAACATAATTTTAGACATTTTTTTCCAGGAGAAACAAGGCAGGGTTTTTTTAAGATGTTTTCATTACTTCTCTTAAATATTGGACATTTTTCTAAAACCAGAATCATATGTTGCCTTATTTGAAGAAATAACAAGAAAAAGAAAAAGAACATCCAAGGTTCCACAGATACAATTAGTGAGATCTTGTTTTGCTTCTACTCTTGCAGTAACTCAGTTGTGTCTGACACTGGTAAACAGAAGGTCTGTAATTTTTACACATCTATGTTTAAATATATTTATGTAAAACCAACAAAGCCACAGGTATGAATGATGTGGGAACCTTTCAAAAAGCAGGCAGTTCCAAAATTGAAAGGAATAACAGGTAAATTATGTATTCAATTTACTCCCCCAAACTGTTAACAATACACTTGGTTAACATAAGTGAAACCAGATTCTACATATCTGAAAATACTGAACATTTCAGAAGTTTAAAATTTGCAGTGGTGAAAATATATTCCTGGATTTCCTCTGTAAAATACTAAACTCAACAGTCAACACTGACTTTCAATTTAATCATTGTTGAAATTTCAGACTCTGCAGCTATTTCCTGTTTATATTGTGTGGGACACTGAGGATATCTGAGCTATCCTGGTCTATTACATGTTGTGAAGTACTGCTCCTGGAGAAAAGCACTCTGTCTACTTAGAAAATGTGCATATGTATTTATGTGTATCTTATAAATTCTTAGGGAATTTCAAATAATAAGCGTAATGAACAATTTTTGCACTCTGAACTTCAATACTTAGAAGTATAAGCATTGTCCCCTGCCTATAGTTTTCAAAATCCAAAGCACTATAAAAAGTAATAATAATTAAAAAAATCATTTCTAAGCAATCATTTGGTTTTATTGTTAAGACACCCTAGCTGTCCGGAAGCTACTTATTACCTTCAGACCATACAAATTATGTAATATGAGCATTTTTTACCAGTCCTTGGAGATGAGACATATGAACAGATCTGCCTCTATAGGAATAAATAGGAAACCATGTACCAACACAGGAGGCCTTTTTCTTCTGCTTGCCTGCATTTAATCTATAATCCTTCATATAATTTGAACTGTAATATTCATCACTTATATACATATAAAAGTGCTGAGCTTCAGTTCTTCTGTAACTAAAACAAATTAATACATTTGTCTTCATTAGTTGAACATAATGCACAAAAAAGGTGCAAATTATTTATTTTTATGCAGGTCAAACCATGTATTGAAACTAATTTGAGAATTTCAACTGCTTGAGCAGTTAATTTATTGTTGCTGAAATGTAAGAATGTATAGCTCACATATGTGATGAAAGAACTGGTTTTTATAGTTACCTCAGAAGTATGACTATACTGAAGCACTATCTGAGAGCCATGCTAAAAGACTGAGCTGTGTACCAATAAAGAATTGCCAAAACACTTAACGTCCGGTAGCTGTTGTGAGCAGACTCTGCCTTAGAGAAGTGGTTTCTAGTAGGAGTTTACTGAACAGAGGTAACTGAAGTGAAGACAGTATTAAAACTTTAATGTTGATTTTATAGTGCCTACGACCATACGTATGTATTTCATTGTCAAAGACTCATCTGCAACTGTAAAATGTCTCTGTCCTGATACATTACCCCTAATTAGAAACAAACCAGTGCGTTGCATCCCAGCACATGCTGTTTGCATGGTTTTAGGCATTCTTGATCTGAAAAAGCTGAAGCATCAGCTATTTATTTTGTCTGTCTTGCATTTCCTGGCTAAGTATTCCTTTTTCTCTGCCTATTAGAAGTGGGATCTCATTTCCCAGTAGCCCAGGCTCACTGAATATATATCACCCTCCACCCAATGTCCTGTAGTTTAACTACAATGTTTTAAGGTTCTTCTGAGGGACATGCATCCAAAAGGGGTAAATAGAAGCCATTGGCTGTCTTTTGGTTTGAGCCTACGTAGTTTCACTTTCTGCACCCAAATCATTCCCTTGTAGTGGAAAAGAAATTTAGAATTCTGAAAGGTCTTCATAAATCTAAATTCTCACTGTCTCATCCAGCGCCACTGTTGGGGACAGAATTCTCTAATTTGGCTAGGATAAATGAAAAGACTAGCACCATGACTTTGAATCTGTCATGAAGCTTTATAGACAAACAGCCCAGTGAGTGAAATACTGAAAACCAATATTTTTAAGCACTTTTTGAATAGTTGAGCTTCTTATTCTCACTGTATATATGATGCACGCAGTTAGCTGATGCCTTCTTTTCCCAAAGATCAACCAAGAACTGACTGCCTTGCCTCTGTAATCACTTTAACCTTGTAAATCAAATTGGAGAACAAAATCTGCATGGAAAACCTCAAAAAGTCAGCTTCTCTTATTTGTCAGAAGGATTAGAAATATATAGAACATCACTTAATAGAACAGTAGCAGCTGAAACTTATCATCACCTATAATTGCAATGTGAGGCTTTGTAGGAATTCTGACAGCTCCAAAGTCTAGATTTTTTTTATTATTATTTTTTATAGCTTAAATTAAGATTGCCCAGATTTAAGATGGCATTGCAGTTAGATGGACCCAAGGCCACTTCACCCATGATGAAGCAGCTAATGGCAAAACACTGACATTCATCGTTTTCAGAATTTCCCTTATAGCTTGGCAGGGGGTTTGGGTGTTCTGCAAAAGCATGAACTGGGTTTTCAGGTCTGGACACTTTTGTTATGACCTTATACTTTTCTTGTCTTTCAACATACTCTTCTCTGCCTTCCTGAAATCTTCACATATAGCAGAACTGCGTGTAGCATTTTGTTAGACTTTAATTCAGCTGTTTATTGATGGGCAGTGTTAGACAAATATTTCCCACAAAGGAGGCTGTATCTGCAAACCATTCATATGTGAGTGATACAGGTTGGCAAAGAGAATTGAAAAAAAAGCACTGTGTAAATATGAAATACTTAGCTGTGGTAAAAAATAATATCACTGATTTTCTCAGTACAGGTTTCCACAAAGGTATCTTCCTGTTCTGCAGCTGCACAGTTCAATAGGGGTAGAGAGATAATAGTGTGTTATGATTATGATCTTTTCAAACTGCCTGTGATGTTACAATGCACGAAGAGCCTATGAAAAAAGTTACTTTCTATCTAAAAGCCGTGCTTTAGAGCTGTTTACAATGATAGTTTGAGAAGGGGCTGAGAAAGCTAAACTTTGTTGAAAAAAGAAAACAACAAAAAAAGACTAGAATATGCATGTCTAATACAATAATGTAATAATGATCTCAGTATTTAAAATAGTTAAAAAAAAAAAGGCCTTCATTCTGTTCAGGTTATCTTGGTACTACAAAAAGAAGTAGAGAAAATGGTATATATTAACTATTAAAACTGTTATCATCATATCTTATTTAAATTATTAATTATAGGTAACCATTATACATGCATTTTTTTGTAGTTTACTCACTGTGGAGGATAGATATGTTTTAAGCTAGTTATAAATTAATACATTCAAGGATACCCTCTTCACAGTCCTAAAACCATAAATACTTATGAACACAAGAGTTCATGAATGGCTGTTGTAGTCCTAAATCTCCCATGTATTCATCTAATTTTGATATCAATTATGTTGCATACTTACAGCTGGAAAATTATGAGAAATTTAATATGAAATAAATGTCAGCTACATGATACCTCTTGGTTACATTTCAGCTTTATAAACCTACCTGAACTTTTTAATGATGGTTCTATAAAGAAAAAAACAGAAATTAACATGAGTTGGGAATGGTTATGACTGGGAAGAAGTGAAAACAATTAGAGAACACACCACTTGTGAAAGGGTTTTGATTAAATTTGGCATAAAATACTGAAACTTTAAAGGAAACTTTAAAATGTTTCCTGCCTCTTACCAGCAACTTATCTTTTCCAAGCCATACATGTAGCTCAAAGGTGAATATAAACTTATAAAGGAATAGTGAACAGCTTTGGTTTGGATTTTGTTTTGAATGTTTGCAGTTTTAATTAGATATGGGGTAGCTCAGACTGCTGTAAACATCTACTGAGGATTTTCCATTGTAGTAACTGCAACTTAATGAACATTTAATGTTTACAGTATGTTTAATATTACAATATGATAATCTTAATGTACCATGAAGTGTCGGGGTTAACAATCAGAATCAGGAAACACTGATTTTGTTTCATCAGAAACGTTAACCCATCCTGATAAGTATTTTATCCTGATACATCCTTTGGAAAACAACAGTAAAATTCAAAGTTATGTATTTAATCAGAAAGACAAGAATGGGAAATCTAATGTGTATGCCACACAGCTAATTTAAAGTTGCAAGTATTTCTTATATTAGACCTGCCACTTTATTATTTATTCCCAATATTGTCCACAACATGTGGAGTGTTTAAAGAACTTTGAAAAAGGCTTCTTCATGCCCAGAAGTCTTGAAGTCCATGAGCTAAAAATCCATAAGGAAGTAGAAGGACATCTGGTAGAGGAGCAAGAAGTATACTTTTTATTAATATTTAAATCTATCTCGTATTTTAGTGCATTAATCATAAATGAATAAGAAATGTATATAAATGTTACTTGTCTCTTGGGGTGGCAAAACCCAAGATTTTCACACCTTTCTACCTTAAAAAGACCTATGTCCACTCAAACTCAAAGTTTATTAATATAGCAGCTATTTTCAGTATACTTGAGAAGTGTGTTTAAACTCTGTGTGTCTGGGATGCTTTGCTATTAATTCCTATGTACCTTAGAGGTGAGAGTGCTGTAATGTCTGATCGTTTCATAAATATAAAACAAACTTGCCGTGAGGCACAGGTAAGAAACAGAAAAAAGTGTTTCACTTAACATCATGAAGAAAGCCTGTTATCAAAGCTGCATTTAGAATCCACATCCATCTCCTGGTGTAATGCAATGATCTCAGGTTTGTTCTATACTCTTAATAATACCTGGCTAATTGCTACTTCTATTGGAAGTGGCTAATTTTGCTACTGAGAACATCTTTTATCAGTGGCTTTTTTTTTTTTTTTCCCCCCATTAGTGAGCCTTGCCGAGCTACAGCAATGACATTACTCCATGGCCTGGAAAGAGTCCTAAGTGGTCTTTTCTTATGTGAAAATGAGCTGAATTTGAAAGTGGAGCCAGGCACTGGGAACTGACAGAATTCCTCTTCTTTCTTCATGTGTTGCTTGGAGACTTTTGAATCCACATACAGGAAGAACAAACCAAGCTATGTTGACCCTTCTCTCTGTCGCTCCCCTCCCGTCCCAATTAGAGAGGGTTAACGGAGTTAGGGAGCAGAGCTGACTGTGGCTTTTAAAAAAAAAACATTTCTGTGAGCTAAAGTAAGTGCTTCTCCTATACCCAGTGCCCCTGAGCTGTCTATTCCTTTTCTGTGGCATGTTATAACTGTGGCTGTCAGTCTTTATTACTGAGTGCTGACTATGCTGCAGATTCCTAGAAGGTGTTTCAGGCCCTGTGATGCATGAAGCTGTAGGAAGTAGTTTTTCCGTGGTTCCTCATAGTCTAAACATCTACTCCACAATTATGTGTAAATGAAATCCCTTCTATCTTGTTTCTGTCATGCCTATGACTCCAATATGCATGACACTGAAGAGAAACTGAACTCCACGTACTGTATCACCAGTTATCCCCTAGTAAGGAATGTCTGTTCCAAAGGCCTGGACTAAATTTTGTCTTGTAAAAACAAAAGGAAAGCTTCATCGTAGTAACTGATGGACAAACAGAACAGAACAATATAACGAACAAAACTTTCAAATATGATTTAACTAAGTGTGCAATCAGTTTGGTGGCAGAACATTTAGTCTGTGATTCTTGATGGGGCTAAGCTGTGGGATCAGTACAGAGAAATGTTGATATGCCAAGACTTAAATGATCCACCTGTCCCCAGTAGTATAAATGGTGTTAGCCAGCATTCTTAGGGAAATTTCAGTTATGCCTACACTGGAGTGAGACCGTGATTGCAGCTTATGTATATGTAGCCAAGCTAGCTTTGGGATAGATAGATCAATCTGGTGTAACCACAATGGGAATGGGCTCGTGCTGAAAAAAAACCCCCCAACCTCAAAACAAAAAATCTCAAAACACCCCCATGCTGGGTTTGGTGCTTCTTCCTTTCAACTGCTAAAACTAGAACTTGAATTGGTTGCTTTGTTTGATGTAAACTATTCACATACAGCTTCAACACTTAGATATTAAAGGAATATCTTTTCTGTTACATGTGGCTTTCTCCTTCCAATAAATACTTAAGTACTAGAAGTTGTTCTTGATGATCTAAATTTTGTACCTAGGTTCTGAATATGATGGTGTATTCCTAGCTACCTTTATCTTTTGCTTAGGCAAAGTACACAGAATATGAAATAATGTTGCAAGATAAGTAGAATACTCTAGGGGTTTTTAATAACAAAAGAAAAAAGTAACAGGAACAAAAGATGCTATCAGTGGTGTAGGAGTGTTCAGAATGGATTTTTCTATCTAGCAAATCAAAAGTAACATGTAACTATGTACCATGGGCACTAAATTTCAAAATATCAGACAATTCATAGTGATTTCTTTTAGTAAAATGCACCTGGAATGATGAAACAAAAAAGTTCCTGGTTCAACATTTTAATGAAGGTGTTAGCAGAATGCTGCTATTCCTTTTTATTTACTTAGGGTCAAATTCAGTTCTACAGGTCCCAATATGCTCCAACTCCTTTTGTATTTCATGAAATGAGTAAAAGAGAATAAGAGTAACCAGGCAGGAGGTTTTACTAAATTATAATCTAGTAGGAAGCGTTTTCAAGACCAGCCAGATCAGCAGGATTTCAACATACTAATCTGTATGCAGTGAAGTCTCAGTATAAAAAGCTTATGTGTTCATAATTTATGATTAAACATATCATTATGTGCATTAATCTTTATATACTGAGACATCAGGGCAGAAAACTTATCTATGTATAACTTCTGCAGTATTTCTGAGACCTTGTTATCTTAGTTTTGTACAGATGCTTCAGACAATAGAATTTTGTGTAAATTTTCTTTTTTATTTTAAATTTTCATAAGCAGCTAACTGCAAATAGAAATTATTGCATCCCTTATTGAGTTTGTTGATCATAGGAATGCACTAAGGTCTCTATAATCTATAACAAAAGGTCTTAAAATTCTTCTGGCAGAAATTCTCATTCCTGCAAACAGCAGCTAGAGTGGGATCAGCAAATAATGTATAGATTATGTTCTGTAGGTGTTCCAGTCCCAGTTTGTCATGGGAATAGCTCATCAGTTGATAGAGAAATGAGAGCAGTAGGAACCAGGAAAAGAGAGGGAAGAAAATGCCAGAGGTTTCTACACTGGACTTCTCCCTTTCTCTGTACTCAATGGAAGAATATACTTGTCTTTTTCCCTGATTTTGGGATAGAGTTTGAAATATCACTGTGTCTGTCCTCTCCCAGTCTTCCCCCCATGCACAGACTGGTAAGATTTTTTTTCAAATGCTTGTTTTTTTATTGAAGGTTGAGATGTGAAGTTCACATTCTTCACATGGCAGAATTTTATTCTCTCTTTTTTTTTTTCTTCTGCTTTCTTACTTTACTCTTATTCATACTGTATTTATTTTGCAAATGCATTCATAAACATTGTCTGGGAGTCTTAAAGTTTCTGGTTTTGTTTTATTTTTTTTTCTCTTGAACAGTAAATTCTCTTAAATGAAATACTTCTGATTTTAAAAAATGTAAAAAACAGGACATGGCCTTCTTGCAACACCTCATGGAAGGGCTTGATTCATGTTTCAGTCATGTGATAGGAGTGATAGGGAAAATCACCAGGAAATATCAAAAATCTTTTACATTTACTTGCTGAGATTTTTCATTTCCGCAAGGAGAACAGTTTTAACGTTCAGAGTGTAATCTGGATGCCTTCTCCATACTATCTATTTATTTTCTCTTCTTTTTGTATGCTAACTTGGTCATTCAGAGATCAGACCATGATACTCTTAGCTGCTTCAGGTGCTTCTGGATGCATTTTCCATTGCTGGGACTTGCAATCCAGCTCGTATCAGAAAAAAAACTAGGAGCAAATAAAACCTTAGCAAACAATGTCATTGCTATGCCTCTCTTGTTCTCATAATAACTACTTGGATCAGTATAAACAGCATTAAAAATTACTTTTTTTCAAATATCAGATTATTAGGTGTACTCATAATTTGTTACAAAATGTGAATCAATAAATTTAGAACATTGTAAGTCATTCACACATAGAACAGAGCTACAGCATTGAATGCTAGCTTTTTCATGGGTATAAAATTTTAAATGCTTAATTTAGCAGCAGCAGTATGCAATGCTGGTCATCCCACACTGATCCTTACTTGTGAGATTACCGCTTTTTAGACAGGATAATAAGGTTTAACAAACACAAATATTGCAGTAGAAACACCAAAGGCTTTGTAATCTGTCCACTCCACAACTATTTCTGCAAAATTTTGCAAATCACCAACAGTGATACAAATACCGTTGAACTGAATCACTATTAAGTGCATGCTTCTAATGCAGTCCTCATAAATTTAAGTAATTGTTAGTCTGTGCTTTATTGTTTCTGTCTATGAATTCCTCAGTTAATTTTTTAAGTGCTTCAAATGGACTAAAATTGTATGTGTACAAATCTGGTCCCTAGAATATATAAATGATACATGAAGAATAGTTGGTACTGCCTATATTTAGACCAACAGAAAGTATGGAAACAAAATGCAAATCAGTTTAATTAGAAAGCAGCCTGTCAGATCAGAAGATGGCTTAAACTGGGTCCAAGATTATTTCTTAGAATCTAATGTTATTTAAGTTGTTGTTAAATATTTATAGGCAGTGTAATGCTGAAAATATCCCCCCCCAAATTATAAGATGCATTTACACTTCCCCAGGCTTTTGTGGACTAATCACTTTCCTTATTCCATCTGACTGAAGAAATGTGTCAAGTATAGGGTTTTGCAGAATTTCAGCATAATCAGGATGGTCTGAAATGGTGTGACTGAGGCCCCTGCATGCACAAGGGAGTAGAAAAGAGTTTGTTTTCTTTTCTTTCTGCTTCCCTTATAGTCCTGTGTAAACACAGTTTAGCTCCTAGTACAGAACATCCTTCTTTTCTAAGCATAGATGATAAAAGCACAAGTTCTTGCAACTTAAATAGTTTGAGGCCAGCTTTTCCCACCTTTTGTTCTGGAATAAAGGAAAAGCCCAGAGTGTTTTGTAATTAATGGTCCAACCCTTTGCTGTTAGCTTTATTCTCATGATAAACCCTAGATATGTAAGAAGAAATTGAAGAAATAAAGAATAAATTGAAAGAAATCCCAAAAGAAAATATGTTTTCCAAGACTGTAAAGAGTATAAAATACGCTATCCATGCATTCCTTCACCTCCTTCACAGTTGATCACAGTACATGAAATAGTCAAGTGGACAGCATCTTTCTAAAGGTTGCTGAGGATTTTTTTTTAAAAGGTAACGAGTTAATGAAAATGCATTTTATTACTCAGTCAAAGGAAACACTGTAAAAATTATAGCTAGTAAGTAGCATTATTATGACAGAAAGAAAAAGAGGAGGGATTCTTTGTAGAATTGCATTCATATCACATGAATGAGGGGATGCCGTGCCTTTTCATCTATTTTTTTTTCTCCCTGGGATTTTTTAACCACTTTAATGAAGAGTCTTTTGTTCCATTTTTCGAAGGAGAAGAAAAATGATGAGTTTTTTCTCTCCTTAAACATTACACAAATCTTAACATAGGAAGCACTTCTAACTGATGTGATTTACTGTCTAACATTCAGAAAAGAAAAGCTTTCTCCATTGGCGTTATCCATTAATTAATGTAGATTTTAAAATACTCATTGAAAAGTCCTTATGCACTATATAAAGAAAAAGAGAGCAGATGACATACAAAGATACGACCCTACCCTTTGAACTGCCCTTTGAAATATTGAAATGTTCAAAAGCCACAAAATTATCCTGTCATTTTAAAATACTGAATTATGAGAAAGAAATACATTAAAGTATGAAAATGTACATCCCTGTTATCCAAACACACTTAACCTTATCTTTCTGAATGCATTGCTACCTGGTGCTATTAATAACTAAGTGTGTGCTTGGAAGGTATCTTAAGTGCCTGACAATCTACCAAATAGAGACTTTTGTGGCTTGACCCTGAAGCATAAATTGTTGTTTCTTCTTTTAACAAAGTAATAGTATAAAGCGTTTGTTACGTATCAGACCCTGGATTAGCTTTAGGGTAACAAGCTATGAAGCAACAGCCTGTAGATTTATGTATATTAGATTAAACCTACTGTGGCATAATTAAAAGCCTGATGGAAATTGAAAGATGAATACTATTTGGCTGGTTATAATAGTTGGGCATGAAGATGTTTGAGACCATGGGACTAAGTGTGATAGGACTTGTTGTGTCACGTTGCCTGGCTTACAGGCATCACCAGCTGGATCAAGTTTTGTGCATATATATTTATATGTGTGTGCATATGTGGGATTTTTATTTATGTGACCAGTGCAGCTGTGGTGAGATGTAAATGGCTTTTCAATAAATGTTATGGTTGTAGAGGATACAGTTTTTCCTGTGACATTAGATTATATTTTATTCTTATCAGGAATAACTAACTTTCCTTAAAATCTACCCCATGCAATATAAGTTCCCTGTGGTCTCTTTAGGTTCTCCGTATAGAGACAAGATCACTATAGCAATTCTTCAGCTGCAAGAGGAGGGCAAGCTCCACATGATGAAAGAGAAATGGTGGAGAGGCAATGGCTGCCCAGAGGAGGAAAGTAAAGAGGCCAGTGCTTTGGGAGTTCAAAATATTGGAGGCATCTTCATCGTGCTGGCAGCAGGATTGGTGCTTTCTGTCTTTGTGGCAGTGGGGGAGTTTTTGTATAAATCAAAAAAAAATGCCCAGTTGGAAAAGGTAAATATTGTCTTTTCCTATTTTATTTTATTTTATATTTGTGGTCTATTTAAATAATACTTTAATGATTTGGTAATGAAATGTAGGTGGTACGTACT
Source organism: Harpia harpyja (assembly GCF_026419915.1). Lineage (NCBI taxonomy): Eukaryota > Metazoa > Chordata > Aves > Accipitriformes > Accipitridae > Harpia > Harpia harpyja. The sequence goes on along the minus strand of NC_068942.1, from coordinate 13,598,609 downwards.
GATTGTTTATTGTATAGTACAGTACTTGTATAACAAAGGATCACAGCAAAGTACCCAAAGTTTTACATTTACAGCTTTTAATTTGTCTTCAATGTGTTTAATTGTAGCCAGATTTCAGGACAAGTGACTATTTCTCCTCTTATTCAAGCCTGAAAAAAGACAGCTTTTTACTCCTGGAAGTTCACTGCAGTTAATTTTATGGATGAAGAAGAAATCCGAAACTGTAATGGGAAACAAATTAATCTTCTACAGATAATTCTGATTTTCAAAAGACAAACTGTCTGTAGCTCAAAGTCAAAATCTGAAAATGTCTCTATAGAAATGTTCTTTACAGAAATTTATGCTTGCAAAGTTGTCCTGGTAGCATCTGGAAAAGATTACATCAGCATGACATTTTTTGGTGGGTTAACTACTGATATGATGTCCTGTAATTTCAAGCTGACTCAGTTTTGAAAATTCTAGTGTTAATTTGTTCTGTACTTGAAATTTATACAACCACAATACTGTAATTTTGCCAACACTAGTAATATATTGTGAAATTCTTAGTTAGAATTACCATTTTTGCATAATAAATAATCTTTCTCTATATATGTGCCCATGTTAAAACCTAAACTCGAACTGTGTATTTCATTGCTATGACAAATTCTGAATTTTAAAAATTGAGAGAAACTGTTGGATTTTACTAGGTCTTTTTCTTTTTTTCTTCTTTTCCTTTTGAGGATCAAAATGCAACAGCTATATTCATATTGGTATTTTTCCAGATGCTACTGGTGAGTTTCTGTAACTTGAATTATTACTCAGAAAATTTACAATTTGTTTTCACTTCTTTTGAGGCAACCTTTTCGTATCCAAGTGTCCTCTTATAAATATATTGTTAAAGTAGTTTTTTCTAATACACAAAGGCAGTGTGAGGTTACACGGTCCTAAACACAGTTTGAACATGGGTACGTTTTATTAAATTGTTAAAGGACCATTTAGATCCTCTTCTTTACAATACTACAGGCTGATTCCTTTCTGTTAATGTACTATTGGAATGTTATATTTCTGAAATGAATTTGTGAGGAAAAAGATACCAGTTACTTAAGTAATCCATGTCAGTCTCAATAATTTTTATCCATTCCTAAGGTGGATATGGATTTCATATGGACATCAGTATAATTCGGTTTAGCTTTTCTGGATTTTTAACAAGCACTCGTTTGGAAAAATAGGACTGTTTTGATAAAAATCTTGTAACATGAGTTCAGTACTTTGCAGGGTGTGAATGCCTATCTTATGTGCCAATAACAGCGTGTTGGAAGTTGTGCGAAGAAGCAAACAGAAACTTCTTAATTAAGGACTTGTTTCTCTAAGCCCTGTGGTTTTGTGGGTTGGGGTTTTTTTGTGTTTTTTTTTTATTTGCTTCTTTTTTATTTTTGTTTGTTAATGGTGGATAGAGATAGCAATGACTGGAGGTATCTGACCTTTTAACAGTACTTGTACTAGAAAGGTTTCATCATCAAACATTGAGATACTTTGAAAAGTTAAGATTGAATCTGAAGTAGTTGAAAGAGTCAGGTCTCTCTCCTCTCTTTCCTCCTTGCTGCCAATCTCTTACCTTCCCTCGCCTCCCCGCTACACCCACATACCCTGATGTCAGGAGACTAGTAAAATTTCAGTGGAACTTTACTGATGGAATGAAATTAACAGGAGAATGATGCCAGCAGCATCCCTACACATGGCCTACCCCAGCATCCCCTCACCCACTCTGCTCTCAGCACCCACACACCTTCAGTGAACGTCTTTTTCCACCCTCTCCAAATGTCGCAGATCCCCTTTGCCTAGGAGAGGGAATGGCAGCAGCCAAAGGGGAGATAAGCAGTACTGTCATCTCTCTCCAGCCTCTACATCTCCTCTGCTGGGATGAGTAAACCATGCAAGTGATGCTGCCTTGGCTATCCCATGGGGAGAGAGGAGGCACCTAGTTTTGGTAACATTTATAGTTTCATCCCTTTAGGATCAGAGTATCATTCTGGCATTTGTATAAAGCTTGTCAACATTTGGAAACAGGGAAGATCAAAGGTCATATTTGCAACCAAGGAAACAAAAGAAATCATATAACTTCAGCCGCTGAGTATATGGAGTATCCTGGGATATAAATGGGCATATTATGTGTGTCTGCTTTTTAATGTATACAAAATATACAGTTGCACTTCCAGTGGGGAGGCAATGCAGATTTAAAATGTATAATCTAGATATGGTTTTTTAGCATTTTCAATGTCACCCTGCTCCTGGAGTGCACATGTAAACAGAGACACTGGCTGGTGTGAACCTAATTGGAGGAGTGAAATTTGAAAGGAATTGAGCTCAGAAAAGCAGCAAATTTTGCTAAAAAACTGTTGCATCTTGTAACCAAAGTGGTTCAGAACATCCAGGCTCCTGATATGCTCAAAAGTCCAAAGGAAACATGTGACACTAGCTGTAGTCCTTCTGGGAAACAGATGAATTCATGCCACCACAACACTTTCCAGACACAGAGAAATTCCTCTTTTATTGACATCTTTCAAAAGCAAAGATAAGCCTGGATGTTATCACAGGTAGACTGTCAGTCACTGACACTTACTATGGCTAGTTTGTTTGAAAAATGAGTGACCTAATTTACTAAGTATTTTCTAGAAGATCCAGATGTGATGGATATGAAAAGAACAGTATATGGATTCAATTCTGCTATCATTTATAGCCATTCAAAACTCATTGAGCCATCAGCAGGTCAGAACTAGGTCTGCTTGTGAAAAAATAGCAGGTGTAAATTTTATTCATTTTGAACTGTTAAATACTTCAAATAATGTGAAATGAGACACGTGTCAGTATACCTTAACTGTTTGTTTCACTAGCAGAGATCTGGTCATGGACTTCCTATAATATAAAATACGAGATTAAATCTTGGAATGTACTGAAAGAATAACACCAACAAAGTATTTCTGGAGTTATATGACCAAATCATAACCTAAACATCAGTTAAATTAGCCTCTCTGAAATCATTATTTATTTATAATTTATTATAAAAGCAATAAAAACAGTAACTAAATTGATACTGGTTTATATTTTATATACATTTCCCAAGGAAGACAAAACCAATTGAAGTTTTAATGGTAAATAATTCACGGCTCAGCTACACAATTGAGTTGAGAAAGATCAGTCTGGATAGTTTATCTCACAAGGTACAATGAATGAGCACTCAGCAGGACTGGACCCAAAGCAGACATCAGTAGCTGTGAATATACATGTGTGTTACATACAAAACAGTGTTTTACTTACAACTGGAGATTCTGTTGAACAAGAAATTCTGAATGCTGAACTGTGACATGTATATGAGACTAACTATGTCTTTGAAGGTGGCACAAACTTAACTGGTTGACTCTGTGTACAAAAATTTCAAAGACCTTCTGCAAAATGCACAAACCATGTTTTCGTTTTGATAATGTAAGGATAACAGGAATAGAAGTTTCTGATTCTAGCTGGCTCAAAAATTCATGCAGCTTTACTGAGCTGCAGAGATTTTAGGTTATGGTAGTATTTGATCTTAAACTTATTAGAAATTAAGTGTGGTTTTGCTATGATTGCCAGTAATTCTGAATTTGCTGCCTACCTCAAACACACATTTGAGTAATGAGATAAACTGGGGTGTATTTTGAGATAAATAACCACTCTAGTCCTACCTAGTACATAGTCTCACTGATTTTTTTCAGGGGAAGTATTGGGAATGACAAAGCATTGTCCTTGTTTATGGCAGAATTTTGACATTCCTGTTGACACAGCAGGAAGGGGTAGGACAAGATGGCAGGCCGGAGGCTGCCCTGATTGCATTCCTGCAGAGTAACCACAAGATGGTGCCTTATAATTTCTTAGAGGGAAATTTAATTGTTACTTTTTAATAGAATTCATGTCACAATGCTCACCTATTTTTTATATGCAGCCTTTCTAAAAAATGCTAAAGGCTTGTATTTTTTCCTATTGTTTATGATACAAACATCTAATTATGTCATCTGCTTGGAAACATGTTATTAAGCAGACCTTTTTTATCTAGCCTATCTTGACAATAAATGCTCAGTCATTTGCATTTTATAATTGCTTTTGCTGGTGAATGACCTGCTCCCTGATTTTAACAGGCACTCAGAGGGCAGTGAATAAGCAATGTTAGAAACAGAAGCCATTTAAAACAATTACTATGTCCTCCTCCTTTTGTTTATTGATGTACTTCAATGTGTTATGGGTTTATGTCCATTTCATACATTTAGTTTTGTATAGCTCATATTATTATCATAAAGGCCAGAGAAAATATTGACCTTGAAGACCATTGATATTTAGCATAATATATTGATGATTCTTAGTTTGAGAATTTATTGACCTTTCCTTCATTTTTACTTGGGTTTTTTTGTTGTTGTTTGTTTGGGGTTTTTTTACAAAGTCTTCTCTGAGATTATTTCCATTTTGATACCACCTTCACACAGTGATTAGATATTACCATAAGTGTCAGGTGTGTGGTAGAAACTATGCGTGCACTGCTGAAAACTTTAGGATGAAATTCACAGTATTGAGTCCATGCCAAGAATATATAGAACATTGCTTGTTGTCACCCTTGCAAATGGTTATCCTTGTACCTATCCTGGTCATGGTTTCTTCGGAGAAGGTGGCATTGGCTTGAGAAGTTATCCTGAAAGCTGGTTTTAGTAAAGTTGTGGACCCACACTTTTCCCGAGAGACAAGGAGGGGCCAAGGGCTGCTAGGCTGAAAAAGATGTTTTGCTGTAACCGTATACAGTTGACACCATGTCCTGATCATGCTTCTCAAATATGGTTTAACTTGTTCTTCATTTGTTTACATGAAGTTAGTGTAAATGCTAACATGAGGTTATTCACCAAGGTCCTTCTACAATCTGTTTGCACCAGGATAAATTTAATTCATTATGTCTTAGAATGCTTCTTTTTAGAATTGAGGTGAGTAAAGTGCATACATGTAGCTTGTCCTATATAGAATGGTCTTACAGGAAGAAGTTAATCAGTACTGAAATATTGTGGATTCTTCTTTATCAGCAGGATATGTAGAAAGTCAGTATTTCCATCTTTGTTTTAATAGTTATCTTACCAACAGTGCAAAACAAAATTACCATGATAATTTCATATGAAAAATGAAAAGATTTTTAGGATCCCTTCTTACTTCACCTGAGGATTTTATGGTTTGGGGTTTTTTCTGAATTTTACTAAATTAGTTTTCATTAAAGTCTTTTTCATTACTTTCTCAAAAAATGCAGTTATGTCAGTGTTATTGGAGTTCAGAGAATATTCCTAATAGTTTAATATCAAAAGCCTTTGATATTTGGGACAGTAGTTTATAATAGTTTTGGAACAACCCCAAAGTAAATCCCAGCCTAGCGATTTTTTTTTTTCCTTTCCAATGGGAGGCAAGTTCAAAAGATTTTAAAGTTGAAAAGCCTGTTCCTCAGGCTACAACAAACAAAAGAATGTGGGCATTTTTGGTGAATCAAAGTAAAAGTTTTGGGATTTATATCTCAAGTAACTTTTATACAACATACAGTCAGTGATGTAGTCTGTATTGTCATGTCATATTTTGTAATGGAGTAACCTCAGAATTTTTAATGTTGGCTGGGAAAAGCAGCAGCAGCTCGGACAGCTCATAAAAGGAAATGTTTTTCCAACCTTAGCACATTGCATTCTGCAGATATGCAGTTGGAAAATTGGGAACTTCTATCATGCTGTACTCCCTTGAGCACTGTATGTGGATGTATATACTTGTATGGCTAATTTGTGTGTGTGTAAGTGTACAGATTACTTGAAGTTCAGGTATTAATTATAATTAAATGCCCTCTTGGAAACCACCTAAGTACATATTAGAGGATATTTTCTAATGGAAGGAACTGTTACAAAACGCAACAAAACAAAACAAAAACACCCAAACCAAAATCAAACCCACAAAACCCCCCAACTTTCACAGAAAAAATGATATGAAAAGACAAAAATGGAAAGTGGAAAAAAGCAATTTGACTGACTGCGGTGTTTTAAAAATAATTTGCAAACAATAAAACATTGTAAACAAGATCTCTATTTTGATTTTTGATTGCAGTTCAACTGATATCTGTTTGGTAATGAACATTGCTTTTGAGGTATTTTTAATATCTTAATTTGTATCATTCAAGAAACAAAGAACAGAAAGATTAGAAGTGTATGTAAAGCTGACCATTGCACAAATAAAAATGTAGGAATATGATTTCAGGAGGCTCACTATCGCGCCACAGATATTCAGTCGAAGATCAGTGCTTAAATTACAGGTCTGAGTTATGGAATATTTTATGTTTGACAGGAATTTAAAGTTATATAAAAATTTTTTTGAAACCCCTACATGTCATTTATTTTATAGCAAGTATAGTTCACTTCCACTCATAAGTAGAAAGAAGAAACATTCACATTATATAATTTTTGGCTCCTATAAAAAGAATATTTTCTTCATTCTTAAGGAAAAAAATGTCATTATAGAACATTCATGTCTTTCTAATAATTTTTCATTGTCTTCCCCTAAATATTACTTTAACATGACGTATATAAATATTTTAATATATAAATATTAAACTTTGCATTTTGAGTTAATCAGCTAAACTATAGCTAAGTGTAGTAGCAAACACAGTTCAGTTCATCTGATTTAGATTACTTTGACTTTTATATAAGCCAGCAAAGTAACAACAAGCACTTCCAGCTGCCTTCTAGATAGAGAAAATATCCTAAACTGCCAGATGAAACCATGTAATTATAAAGAAACAGATGCTAACCATTTTGATAGTATGTAGTGCAATATGACTATAATAGTGTTTCCAAAACAGTAGAAACCGTTGGCATTAAGTTAATACTAATAGTCTCTCTCTGTTCAATATGATTTGAGGCCATGCCAAATTTTATATTAAGTTTATACTATCACACTGAACTATAAAACTAATATAAATTTTTACAGTGAATAATGTCCAGTGGACTTTAGCTCAGCAAACTTTAAAAAAAGCTGTTTAGATACAGCTGGACTCAGGTAAAAAAGGTTGTATTTATTTTCTAAAATGTCTATGTAAGATGTACTATTTATTTTCAAATTAAACTATATGGTATTATGTACAGTATTTTAATCCAGATAGATTCATACTCCAAAGGATTAATTACATGTCGTCATCACTTTCTTTCACCATGCCCGAGGATCAACAAACCTGACCTTCCTCAGACGAACAGAGAATGAATTTAGATCTAGGATCAAAAATGATTTAACAGGTGAATGAACTTTCACATCCAGTGGCTGAGTGCAAGATCTCAGGTGACTGATTTCAGTGCAGTCAGGATCATCTCTGCTGAAAGGCAGAGAAATACCCTTCACAGCTGTGATCGCAACATACGGAACCATTAAAATGTTGCATTGGATATGTTTCTAAATCATATAGGCAGTACCATATATTCTGTTATTTATTTGCTCAGCAGCAGCTATATGGCTGAAGTAGTATGAATTGCTATCAGCACTTGTTAAACACCTGGCAGTCATTTGTAGCCATTGTCCAGGGACACTGGACCGCAGCAATATGTTCTGGAAGAAGACCTGGACTGGTGTGACAAGCTTCACACCAGTAGAAATTATTGCCACTGACTGAAACACAAGTGACAAATAGTACTTACCACTACTGATCCAATTTGAAAACCCAGAACCAAACTTAGGAACCTCGAGAGATCTGAGACTGTGAGCCTCTTTCACAAGAGATGAAACTGAATAATAAGGGTAGATAATATGTTCTGAATACTTCCCTGTACTTGTCCAACATAGCACCTATCTCCCTGGGGTTAAGCTGCCATCATACCCCTACTTCAGCCAGGTACTGGAAGCACAAAATGACTGCACCATCCTGGTCTGACAAAACAGTAGGACTGTGTATCATCTGCATGCCGATGACACCACAGCCCAAATTATTTCATTATTTCCTCAGTGGCCTCATATACATGTTGAAAGGAGAGATGACAGGATGAAACCTTGTGGAATCCTGCATGACAGAGAGCCCTCAGGGCTGATGAGCAATTGCCCTATGCCACCCTCTGGGATATCTCTGAGAGGAAAGAGTGGAACCACACAAGTGCAATCCCATCTGCCCCAGCCTAGGTCCACAGGTGAGTCAGACAAACATCATGGTCAGTGCAATGGCCAGAAAGGCTGCTGGCAAAGCTAAACGAAGCCACCTTTGGAAAAGCTTTCTGCACTGATAGGAGTTTCCCATCAGCCACAGGAACCAGTGTAGCTGTCAGGATGCACTCAGACTGGAAACCAGGTTAAATAGTTTCAGAAGACTTTAAATGGACTCACACTTGCTTTACCAGAAGTCTCTGTCATCCAGCAGAGTGCATTTTGTTTTGTCAGGAAACAAACTTTAGAATTTGAGAGTGGCTGAATTGTTTTTTGGACAGCAATTCATAATTTATTTAAGGCAAGCTGGAATCTTTCTGTCCCACTGGGAGACACTAACAATATATGCTAGAAGTGGTCTGCAGTGAGGTCCTGTATGTCATCTAAGTTCATCACATAACTCTCAAACTCAGTGAGCACTTCAGCCCGTGGAAGATTATTTCAGTGTTGTTTTGTTACAGGAAGGGTCAGTGCCATCAGATTCTTGTTGATCCTCTCCATAAAATATCTAGAAAAGTCCTTGAAACAATCAGCGTTCAATTCAGTTACAGGGTGAAGCACCTCATGCTTCACCAGGCTGTCTGGAACAACTCTACTGGTCTTGACTTTGTAGATACTGTGGTGGAAGCAAAGCTTAATTTATGGAATTAAAATTTTCATTCTGCTTGATATTATTGTCTTTATTTCAGTAGGCAATGAAATCTCTCATAAATTTTTGCCTGAAAATAACTTCCTAAAATGGCTGCTCATTCTACCTCTACCAAAAAAGCAATAATTGCTAAATCTGAAAATGAGAATATATTAGTTGTATGCTCAGCTAATTAATGTGAACTTAGTCTGCAGTGTACTTGTGCGTTACACTTGCTATGGATTGAAAATGTACTACATCAGAAAAGTCTGTGGCATAATATTTTTAATGTAACTATATTATGTGTGTGTATATAGATGTATGTACATATGTATGTGTACAACCTTCGATCAACAATCATGTCTAAGACTAAGTATATAACTAAGCAACCTAAAAATCTGATCATTACAAGTACACTTTAACTTCTTTTGAAATGGTAATTCTTCCACTACAATGAAATATGATTTCTCTTTTTCTGAGGTTATTTTCGTTCCATTAATTGTTCACCTTGTGATCCTAAGTCAACATTTTGCTAGGATTCAAGTTTCTGTCTAGGGTGTTTTAAGATCGACAGGTTTTCCATATACACATTCAAAATACTGGGGGAGTGTCACATGGAAGCAGAAACTGATTAGAAGGGAGGGTCAGGGTAGGGCTGTGCATTCATTCTCAGCTAACTTCAAGAAGATGAAAACCAGTTTGATTGATATATCCTACTAGATGCTAGAACACTGACCCATAACACAACAAGATGATGCAGGATTACTGCTCTTACTGCTTTAAGAATATTAAACAAGGCTTCAAATAATATCTGACACACCAAACTGGAAGTAATGAACTTCTGAGTAAATCTTATAGTTTTTTATTGAATGTTGATAGTCAACTTAATATTAACTGCATCAAAGGGGAAAAAATGTAAAATAGCAAGCGACTGGAAATTTTTGTATTTAAAACACATTGAATATTATTCACTTAGAATGTTAAGAGTGGTGCAGGTTTGCCATTCCTGTCTTTCTGTTGCTCTTTTTAGGCTGTTAAAAGCAAAATCTATGGTGATAGTCTCATAATTCTAACAAATGCTAATATGATTTCTAATTACCTTTCTAAATTCCTATAAAGCAATATAATGAAAACAGCTTAATATTAATTAATTAGCTTTCATATTAATACATACATGCAAAGATACATTTTTTTCTCAGGCAGTAAAGCCACGCACAAGCTGTCTAAGTAGATTGTAAACAGTGGTAACATTTCTCAAAATTATCATCTTGATTCTACATGACTTGTGAGCTGTCAGCTATGGCAAAGAATGACAGAGATACCACTTCTTTACTCTTCTTTAAGGAGATGCGCTTTTTCAAAATTGCTTTGTGTTAAAAGGCTAAGAACTATGGTTCTGATTAAAATTTTCTTTTGTACACTTGAACTTAGAATTGCACTTAGAATCCCCACTTAGAATTGCAGCTCTTTTTTCTAATGTTTTATAGTAATTTGCTGCAACAAAACAGTTGCACTTAACTGCACTATTTAGAGAACTGTATGCCTTCCTTCAACTCTTCTACTATTTGATTATATCTAAGATGACTTGGAGGCAGCATTTACTTTCTGGTAACATTTAAGAAGACAACTTACCATTTTGTAAGGGTTGGTGAAAAATCAATATTAACTGATGTTCTCGTAACATGCCTGCAGTGTGGAAGGTAAGTTGGGAGTAAAAGGTTATCTTCCTTGAATTAAATAGAGAGTCTTGTAATATATACTAAAAGTGCTCAATTTCATGACGGACAACAGTTCTGAAATATAGCCTATAAGTTCTGTAAACATTTCACTGTATCTCCCTAACAGTGGTCAATGGAATTCAGGATCAAGACCTTGGATTATATTTTCTAAAATCATATCTGAAAATGTCATTTGTCTGTCAAAAAAAAAAAAGTATTCTAGAGCTGCTGCTTTTTGTCATGTCTTATTATCCAAATGTTGTATCCTAACAGTGAAAGAACACAAAGTTTAACTGGACAGAAAATGGAGACTGTACACAGATTGGAATTGAAATGAAACAAGAAAAGACTTTGTATTAAAAATACCCGATCAAACATAAAGTAATCCTTTGTAAACCTTCTTTGAACACGATTTTGCAATATGTGGGAAAACTCTTCCTTATATT